>NC_134495.1:23062493-23362493 GCF_040206685.1 Ascaphus truei
GGGCAGAAGGGGGACAGACCGTCAGGGGGCGGGCCGGGAGCGGGCGCGTCACTGGCCGGGGGCGGGCCAGTGACGTCACGGAGCTGGTTCGCCCTCATTGGGCGAACCGCTCACGTGACCGGCCTGTCTCGCCGGCAAGCGGGGGAATTTTAAATTCCCCTAAGACCTGCGCTTCCGCAAGCGCGCGGAAGCGCAGGCGTGCCCCTACTAAAGCCGCTCTAATTGCGGCTGTAGGGGCTCAGTGCTGAGCGGGAGCGCGCGTCAGCACGCTTCCGCAAGCACGCAGGGAACATGTCCGGGGCCTTACATTCAACTGCACTTAATTATAAAAGCAGTCTCACTTGTTAGAAAGCAGTCTCACTCAGTGAAAGGTGATCACACTCATAAAGTGATCTCACTCATTGGAAATCATTTGCACTCAGGAAGGCAGTCTCACTCACTCACCAGTAGACAATTTCACTCACTAGAAGTCAATCTCACCCATTAGACGGCAGTCTTACTCACTGCAAGGTGATCACACTCAGGCTGCGGTCCCGCTAGCGCTGAGCGGGCGGTGCTTGGTGAGGTGGCTTGCATATGTATATATGCAAGTTCCCGCTCACGCGATGGGCATCCGGGTATGTGCGTGCACACACGTGATGCGCTTAGGTAAATAAAAATGTTATACTTTCCCGCTCGCTCAATATTCGGCAATGCCGCCCCCCCTCCAAAGGGCGAGCAGACGCAGGACACCCGCCACGCATGCTTTGAGCGCCAGCGCGCTCAGCGCTAGCGGGGCCGCAGCCTTAGAAAGTGATCCCCCCCCCTTCCCCATATAGGATTGCCAGGTGGCTTCTCAAAAATACTGGACACAATGGTGAAAGGTGTGATGTGCTCGATACACACACCAGTCAATGCTGTTTCCTCCTCTCATTGTTCCCAGCCTCCTGACACCTCATCCTCATTGGCTGCATTACCCGGCAGCAGCCAATCAGAATGGAGGTATTTGCCCAGCCCCCTAGCAACAGGCTCTGTTCTCTCCCCGCTCAGGGAAATCCCACTGCCCCCTAAGACGGTCAGGTCACATGTCCAGAGAGGTAATACCGGACACATACATGTCCAGTATTACCTCAATTTTTTTTTACTGTACAGACTGTCTAAATACAGGACAGTCCGGTTCAATATTTGACACCTGGCAATCCTACCCCCATAGCGTTAACAGTGTGCACATTGCTGTACAATGAATTTTGCAGGCATAATGAGTTCCTGCCCCATAGACCTTACAATTTAATTTTGGTGCCAAGCTAAGGGCACAGGGAGATAAAGTGACTCGACTTAGGTCAGAAGGAGTTGAATCCGGTATTTCAACCAGGCTCTCTTTCTTCAGAGAAAAAATGGATTCTTCAATTAATGTAATTGGTTTTGAATCAGTACCTATAGTTACTAAGTCACTGTCACAGTGAGATTATGGCAGGCTGTATAAGGTCACACATAAAAATATATAACAGATGATATATATTTATCACTGGGACGAGTCTTAGATATAATAAAGTATATTTATTCCTTTGGATAGGTGAACACACGAATAATACAGTTATGAACAAGAAGTACACTTACTTTGGGGTTGGAGAATGAGAAGTATGGAGCATAGCAATTCTCTCGCAATCAGGTAGCATTCAGATGATAAATTGAAGACCAAGGATACAGGGTGGACATCAGTTTATAAACCTTTTGTGCCCTATCCTTAACATTGAGTACCGTGGATTGGCTTTCAATTAACTCCAGCCAGTGGTTAACGTAGGAACACTTTTTGACCCATGCCCCCGGCTAGGTGGTATATGCGCAGTAGAGCTCGGGGGTCCCATTTCTATAACCCCTCCTCTGTATCAGGAATGCCAGCTAGTCTACCAAATGGAGTATTCTTTTCTTGGGGTTGAGGAGGAGCGCAGAATAAGCTCGTGATATGCAAAAAAATATAAATATAGTGCAGATGGTAATTCACTGCTACAAAAATTATAAAAAACGTAAGAAATGAACTCACAAAAATCGTGTTAAATCACTGCATGTCAGAGATCCTTCTCTCTCTGACTGGAGCCCTTTGTGTAACTGGAGTCTGTATACCTCTCAATGAAGTGGATGATATGCAAATAAAGAAAACCACAAATAGTGCATATAGTATAAACTATACATATGTATTAAACACAGATATTAAGGAAACTCACATTTTCCATAATTAAGATGGGTAGTGGACAGAACCGCTGATAGAAGGTTGGTAAAAAGTAAGCTGCTGCTCGGTGCTTCACTTTCCCCTCACAGTGTAGTTCCGTATCAGTCAGTGCCGTCGCGTCACTTCCGGTTTCGCGTCACGGGTGCGGGCGGGAGGCCAGAATGGGAGCAATCTCAGCAGTAGTTTGCCAGTCCTTCCAGGCGCAGGATCTCTCCAAACTCTAACTCTACGCGTTTCGCAACAGCTTCGTCAGGAGTACAATTGTATGGGTGTGCTCTAGTATAATATATAGGCCCATCAATTAATGTAGAAAAAATCGTGATTTCATTAAAAAATTAAAAATTAACCCCACATCCTGGGATTTGGAACGGTCCCACCAGAGGAAGTTGAGCTGCTGTTGTACACTGTATTTCATTTTATTTATCACTTTATGGTGTAAGGTTTATTGTGTGTACTTAAGGTGTGTCACTTATCACACTGATTGATATACTGTTTAGGAAGCGCCCAGTCCATCCACTTCCCCCACTCCCCCACCCACTATTACCAAATGGAGTACCTGGCAGGAAATCCTTTGTTGTGAGGTGCGAAATGGAACACTTGAAGACTGCTCTGGTTTGAGTAGTCTCCACCCTCATGCAAACAGTGGAGGTGACAAAATCCTTTGAAACATACTCAGGCCCTAGAAATTGGGTCGCCTTTCTGGCCATATGCTACCCTGGTATGCAAAGGAATTTCCTCTGAGTTTTACCCATATCTCGGAATACAGTATGTTGGATAAAACATGAACATATTAAAATATCCAGTTCCTTTGGTCCAGCAGGTCCAAAATTCCCAGTTCTCAATGCCGGAACTGGGACTCCCTATGGTCCAATTTGCGACCTGCTACAACCTGGGAAACCGGAGATACACAAATACACTTAAAACCGTTTTACATTTTAATACACAAATCTCCGCTGTAAATTAAATCACGGTTTTTCACTAAATCCCAATTGAAAACAACGGGCTTCGCCGCCATAGACTTTCAATGGCAAACCGCCGCTGTTGGCGGCTATGGGAATCCCCGCCATAGACTTTCAACGGGGCGATGCCACCGTTGAAGTCAATGGGAGTTTTCCGCCGTAGCCGGTCAATGGGGTTTGGCCGCCATTGGAGTCTATGGGAAAAATCCCGAACCTTCAAGGGGGCCCATACTCCGTCGGGTTGGTCCAAGAGGGTCAAGGGTGGTTCTGCAGCGATGCCGGAGCAGTGGCTACAGACACCCCAAACCCTGACTCTCTGGGCCCTCCGGAACCGGAGCTATGGAATACCAAAATTCAGCATTTGACACTTAGCCGTTTTCCTGAGCTGTTTCTGCCGCCTCCATTGGAACCTATGGCGCGGCCCGCTCTTCTCGGTTCGACCCTTATCGGGGGTCCAGGATACGGGGACCCGGTTGTGGTCGAGTGGGGGGAGGTCTAGGAACTAGGGACAGAATTTTTTTTATTCCTAGGGGCCCTAGAACTGTTTATTCCCACGCCACTTGTCGTTGAACTTGACTTGTAAGTGATCAAAGCTCTCCTATTGAAAATGTATCCGCTTTGCGGTTAAGCGGTTTGGACGGCAGCCAACTCGTTCCTGGAAAGCTCTCTCGAGGATTTCTCCATTGAAGTCAATGAGCCCATGTATTTATGCATTCATTCACCATAGGGGCTTTGGACCTCGCGCTATGTGTGAGCGCTGAGGGGGTTAATTTTTAATTTAATTTTAGCGCGAGGTCCAAAGCCCCTATGGTGAATGAATGCATAAATACATAACTAAGTAATCTTTATTAAACTATTAAAAAATAAGGTATTTTAATTCAGAACATATTTGTGTAAGTGAAAATGTTTACAAAATAATATATACACACTAAAATGTTCCTATATACTATTTCCTAAAAATACACTAGCTGTGTATAGAAGTAGAGAGGTATATGGAGGAAGGAGAAAGAGGATAGACATAATTAGTAATCATGGTACAAGGTTAAATAACTTGATATCATAAAAGGACCTGAATGTCATATACAATAAATTATGTGAAGGAAAAAAGGACACATCCTTAGTAAAATGTACCCATAGATTGCATAAGTTTCCATTTATTTTTAAAGGACAGTTTAGATCAGGGGGGCGCAAACTTTTTTCCCTGCGCCCCCCTGCCGGCTGTCCCCTCACTCCCGCGCCCCCCCCAACCCCAATTTACCCGCGCTCCGGCGTAATGACGTCACGTTGCCATAGCAACTCGACGTCACATGACCTCGCAGCGTCATTTTGACGCCGCGTTGCCATGGCGACGCAGGGAGGAAGCTGCCGGAGCCACGGTAAGTTAGGTTTACAGAGGCCCTGCAGCTCCCCCGGCACTTAATTTAAGTGCCTTCGGGAAGCGCGCGGGGCCTCTGTAAACCCCGCGCCCCCCGTCGGCAGTGTCGCGCCCCCCCTGGGGGTCGCGCCCCACAGTTTGCGCACCGCTGGTTTAGATGATTGATAAAAAATATTATAAAATATATTAGGTATATAATATAAAATATAAGATAAAATGTATACTATGTATTTAAAAACTAATAGTTTGCTGTATAGTATTTAGACTAGAAAAGCACCAATATCAATATCTACATTGAGACCTAGGGGGGACATGGTTTGCATTTTGTGAATCCAGTAGGTTTCTCTTCTGGCCAGACTGTTTAGCCTATTGCCCCCCCGCCAGTGTTTGGTGACTTGTTCGATACCCATGTAAGATAAGTGTTTCGGATTGGAATTATGAAAGTGCAAAAAGTGTTTGGATAGGTTATGGCTGATGAGACCTTTTTTGATGTTGCCCACATGTTCCAATATGCGGGTACGTATTGGTCTTGACGTACGACCGATATACTGTAACCCGCATGGGCATTGCAATAGGTATATTACATAATCTGATTTACAGTTTATATAGCTTTCAACAGTAAAGGTCTCCCCTGTTGTTTTCGAGGTGAATTTAAACTTGTCCTTTCCTTTGTATTTGCATGCCGTGCATGAATAACAGCCATAAAAACCTATTGGTTTATCCAACCAAGTCCTAGCACTATCTTCTTGTCTGGTTTTAAATGTGGTTGGTGCCAGTTTATTTTTGAGGTTTGGTGCTCTCTTAAAAAGGATTGTTGGTTTCTCAGGAATATGGCCCCTAAGGACAGGGTCATTTTTTAAAATATGCCAGTGCTTGCAGATCATTTTTTTTAATATCACTGGCATCTTTGTTGTAAGGTGTAAGGAATGACATACTGTAATTTATTTTATTGTTAGTGGTTGCATCTTTGGTTTTATCTAATAATAGTTCTTCTCTTGGGACAAGATTTACTCTTCCCAAATTTTTAGAACCCCCCCATGAACTCGGTGCAAATCTCGTCTCCTGGCACAGATTTATTGATGACGTGATACTAATCTGGAAAGGGAGTGAGGAAGAGTTATTGAATTTCTTCGGGGCCTTAGAAAATAATGACCGCAATATCTCTTTTACCCACAAATGGAGCAAATGTGAGGTAGAGTTTTTAGATTTAGTCATTTTTATAGAAAATAGCGAGTTGAAAACAAAGACCTTTTTCAAAAAGGTTGACAGCAACAACTTTATATTAGAAAATAGCTGTCACAATCCTCAATGGATAAAAAACATCCCCTACGGGCAACTACGAAGAATTAAAAGAAACTGTAGTGAAGAAGCAATGTACCAAGAACAGTCAAAGATCCTCCTCAACAGATTTAGAGATAGAAAATATGACGAGCACGTTTTAAAGAAAGCTGTTGATAGAGTAAATCTTGTCCCAAGAGAAGAACTATTATTAGATAAAACCAAAGATGCAACCACTAACAATAAAATAAATTACAGTATGTCATTCCTTACACCAGGGGAGCGCAAACTTTTTGTGCTGCGCCCCCCTGTCTCTCTGCCCCCGGCTCTCGCGCCCCCCTGCCTTCCTTCAGGCGCGTCAGATGACGCTGCGTGTGACGTCAGGTCACATGGTGCCGCGGCGTTGCCATGGCGACGCAACACAGACGGCTGAATCCCGGTAAGTAAACAGTTGCAGGGGCCTCACGCGATCCCCCGGCATTTAATTTAAATGCCTGGGGGAAGAGTGCGGGGCCTCTGCAACTGCCCGCGCCCCCCCAGCACAATCTCCCGCCCCCCCTGGGGGTCGCGCCCCCCACTTTGCGCACCGCTGCCTTACACCTTACAACAAAGATGCCAGTGATATTAAAAAAATGATCTGCAAGCACTGGCATATTTTAAAAAATGACCCTGTCCTTAGGGGCCATATTCCTGAGAAACCAACAATCCTTTTTAAGAGAGCACCAAACCTCAAAAATAAACTGGCACCAACCACATTTAAAACCAGACAAGAAGATAGTGCTAGGAACTTGGTTGGATAAACCAATAGGTTTTTATGGCTGTTATTCATGCACGGCATGCAAATACAAAGGAAAGGACAAGTTTAAATTCACCTCGAAAACAACAGGGGAGACCTTTACTGTTGAAAGCTATATAAACTGTAAATCAGATTATGTAATATACCTATTGCAATGCCCATGCGGGTTACAGTATATCGGTCGTACGTCAAGACCAATACGTACCCGCATATTGGAACATGTGGGTAACATCAAAAAAGGTCTCATCAGCCATAACCTATCCAAACACTTTTTGCACTTTCATAATTCCAATCCGAAACACTTATCTTACATGGGTATCGAACAAGTCACCAAACACTGGCGGGGGGGCAATAGGCTAAACAGTCTGGCCAGAAGAGAAACCTACTGGATTCACAAAATGACGCTGCGAGGTCATGTGACGTCACGTTGCTATGGCAACGTGACGTCATTACGCATGAGCGCGGGTAAGTTGGGGTTGGGGGGGGCGCGGGAGTGAGGGGACAGCCGGCAGGGGGGCGCAGGGAAAAAAGTTTGCGCCCCCCTGATCTAAACTGTCCTTTAAAAATAAATGGAAACTTATGCAATCTATGGGTACATTTTACTAAGGATGTGTCCTTTTTTCCTTCACATAATTTATTGTATATGACATTCAGGTCCTTTTATGATATCAAGTTATTTAACCTTGTACCATGATTACTAATTATGTCTATCCTCTTTCTCCTTCCTCCATATACCTCTCTACTTCTATACACAGCTAGTGTATTTTTAGGAAATAGTATATAGGAACATTTTAGTGTGTATATATTATTTTGTAAACATTTTCACTTACACAAATATGTTCTGAATTAAAATACCTTATTTTTTAATAGTTTAATAAAGATTACTTAGTCATGTATTTATGCATTCATTCACCATAGGGGCTTTGGACCTCGCGCTATGTGTGAGCGCTGAGGGGGTTAATTTTTAATTTTTTAATGAAATCACGATTTTTTCTACATTAATTGATGGGCCTATATATTATACTAGAGCACACCCATACAATTGTACTCCTGACGAAGCTGTTGCGAAACGCGTAGAGTTAGAGTTTGGAGAGATCCTGCGCCTGGAAGGACTGGCAAACTACTGCTGAGATTGCTCCCATTCTGGCCTCCCGCCCGCACCCGTGACGCGAAACCGGAAGTGACGCGACGGCACTGACTGATACGGAACTACACTGTGAGGGGAAAGTGAAGCACCGAGCAGCAGCTTACTTTTTACCAACCTTCTATCGGCGGTTCTCTCCACTACCCATCTTAATTATGGAAAATGTGAGTTTCCTTAATATCTGTGTTTAATACATATGTATAGTTTATACTATATGCACTATTTGTGGTTTTCTTTATTTGCATATCATCCACTTCATTGAGAGGTATACAGACTCCAGTTACACAAAGGGCTCCAATCAGAGAGAGAAGGATCTCTGACATGCAGTGATTTAACACGATTTTTGTGAGTTCATTTCTTACGTTTTTTATCATTTTTGTAGCAGTGAATTACCATCTGCACTATATATATTTATATTTTTTTGCATATCACGAGCTTATTCTGCGCTCCTCCTCAACCCCAAGAAAAGAATACTCCACATCCTGGGATTTGGAACGGTCCCACCAGAGGAAGTTGAGCTGCTGTTGTACACTGTATTTCATTTTATTTATCACTTTATGGTGTAAGGTTTATTGTGTGTACTTAAGGTGTGTCACTTATCACACTGATTGATATACTGTTTAGGAAGCGCCCAGTCCATCCACTTCCCCCACTCCCCCACCCACTATTACCAAATGGAGTACCTGGCAGGAAATCCTTTGTTGTGAGGTGCGAAATGGAACACTTGAAGACTGCTCTGGTTTGAGTAGTCTCCACCCTCATGCAAACAGTGGAGGTGACAAAATCCTTTGAAACATACTCAGGCCCTAGAAATTGGGTCGCCTTTCTGGCCATATGCTACCCTGGTATGCAAAGGAATTTCCTCTGAGTTTTACCCATATCTCGGAATACAGTATGTTGGATAAAACATGAACATATTAAAATATCCAGTTCCTTTGGTCCAGCAGGTCCAAAATTCCCAGTTCTCAATGCCGGAACTGGGACTCCCTATGGTCCAATTTGCGACCTGCTACGACCTGGGAAACCGGAGATACACAAATACACTTAAAACCGTTTTACATTTTAATACACAAATCTCCGCTGTAAATTAAATCACGGTTTTTCACTAAATCCCAATTGAAAACAACGGGCTTCGCCGCCATAGACTTTCAATGGCAAACCGCCGCCGTTGGCGGCTATGGGAATCCCCGCCATAGACTTTCAACGGGGCGATGCCACCGTTGAAGTCAATGGGAGTTTTCCGCCGTAGCCGGTCAATGGGGTTTGGCCGCCATTGGAGTCTATGGGAAAAATCCCGAACCTTCAAGGGGGCCCATACTCCGTCAGGTTGGTCCAAGAGGGTCAAGGATGGTTCTGCAGCGATGCCGGAGCAGTGGCTACAGACACCCCAAGCCCTGACTCTCTGGGCCCTCCGGAACCGGAGCTATGGAATACCAAAATTCAGCATTTGACACTTAGCCGTTTTCCTGAGCTGTTTCTGCCGCCGCCATTGGAACCTATGGCGCGGCCCGCTCTTCTCGGTTCGACCCTTATCGGGGGTCCAGGATACGAGGACCCGGTTGTGGTCGAGTGGGGGGAGGTCTAGGAACTAGGGACAGAATTTTTTTTATTCCTAGGGGCCCTAGAACTGTTTATTCCCACGCCACTTGTCGTTGAACTTGACTTGTAAGTGATCAAAGCTCTCCTATTGAAAATGTATCTGCTTTGCGGTTAAGCGGTTTGGACGGCAGCCAACTCGTTCCTGGAAAGCTCTCTCGAGGATTTCTCCATTGAAGTCAATGAGCCCATTGACGTTCAATGGGAAACCGCCGCTCTCCCTCTCGGACGCCATCTGCTGGTCTTCTCAGGAACAGGACTCCACAGCAAGATTCACCATTAGAAAGCATTGAGCCCTAATGGCGGCCTATGGGAACCTGCAAAATGGTGCCTGAAAAGGCGGGAAAATTACACAAAGGGCTATAATCACTATACAACTATTAACCCGTGTGCTCCCGGATGGATCCCAGTGTGTGTGGGCTGCAGACCAGATGTTACAATAAAACAGGGGAAACAGGGAAATACACATTTACAGGTTATAACGGGTTGAATCACAGTTCTGGGTCTCAGCCCAGTTAACCCCTTGTCTCCCTGGTGAGGTCAGGGGATGGCCAAATGGGGTGTAACCCCTTTAATCCCGGGCCACCCCCTTTCTCCCTCTACACCTCCCCTTCTTAATGGGTGACCTGTGGCCCACTGGCCCTAACGGGGAGTGGGGCACTGCTGGCACCATTAATGAACTCAGTCTCAGAGGGATAGTCCTGGCGTGAAAGTCCATCAGCATTGCTGTTTTCACTGCCCTTTTTGTGTTGAATGGTAAATTCAAATTCTTGCAAAGCCAAGCTCCATCTCAGCAACTTGGCATTCTCCCCTGATACCCTCTGTAGCCAACTCAGGGGATTGTGGTCTGTGATGACCGTGAAAGCCCTCCCATATACATAGGGCTGAAGCTTCTTGAGTGCCCACACAATGGCCAAGCACTCCTTCTCAATGGTGGCATATGCCACTTCCCTGGGAAACAGTTTGCGACTTAGATACACCACAGGGTGCTCTTTGCCGTCGTCCCCCACCTGGCTCAATACAGCCCCCACATCAAAGTCCGAGGCATCAGTTTGTATAAGAAAATGCTTGGTATAGTCTGGAGCAGCCAGTATAGGGGCTCCAGCAAGCGCAGTTTTCAGGGCCTGGAAAGCAGTTTCACAGGCAGGAGTCCAGGTAATAAGCACAGGCAGTTGCTCCTTGGTCAGATCAGTCAGGGGTTTGGCCAGGGCGCTGTACTGTGGGACAAATTTCCTATAGTACCCTGCGGTGCACAAAAATGCCATGACCTGTTTCTTGATTTTTGGAACAGGCCACTCAACTATGGCTTCTACCTTGGCTGGCTCTGGCTTGAGATGCCCTCCACCCACCCTGTGCCCTAAGTACAGGACTTCGGCCATCCCTACCATACACTTAGTGGGTTTTAAGGTAAGCCCAGCCTCCCTGATCCTACCCAGCACCGCAGACACATGTCCTAAGTGGGATTCCCAGGAATTACTAAAGACAGCAATGTCATCTAAGTAAGCCCTGGCATAGCTCTGCATCCCTTCCAATAACCTATTGACCAGGCGTTGGAAGGTAGCCGGGGCATTCTTCATCCCAAATGGCATCACTAAGAACTCATAGAGGCCACTTGGAGTGATGAATGCTGACTTCTCCCTAGCCTCCAGGGTCAGTGGGATTTGCCAATAGCCTTTGCTCAAATCCATGGTGGTCAGATACTTTGCCCCCCGCGAGTTCATCTAGTAACTCATCCATGTGGGGCATGGGGTAAGCATCTGACACCGTCCCAGCGTTGAGCAACCGGTAGTCCACACAAAACCTGGTGGTTTTGTCCTTCTTAGGCACTAGGACTACTGGACTTGCCCAAAGGCTCTGGGACGGAGTAATTACCCATAGGGTCAGCATCTCCTCAATCTCTCTCTCCATACTGGTCTTGACCTCTGCTGACACTCTATAAGCATGCTTATGCAGAGGCTGCAGGTCCCCTGTGTGTACTGGGTGTTTGGTGAGATGTGTGGTCCCTGGCATGTCAGTGAAGAGGGCGCTATACTGAGCTAGCATGTCCCTGGCTTCTCCCTTCTGCCTAGCACTCAACTGTGCCCCTATCTCTACCTGCTCTACAGTGTTTCCCTGCCTTGCCTCCCCTAGGAGATCAGGCAGAGCATTACTCGCCGGATCCTCCAGCAGTGGGCTACAAATGGCCAGAACTGCTCCCATACTCGGTGTTCTGTATTCTTTCAACATGTTGATGTGGTATGTCTTGTGCCTCTCAGGCGCTACCGGTACAACATAGTTGCACTCATTCACCTTTCGGATGACCGAGTACGGTCCCAACCAGGCAGCCATCAGCTTGTTCTCCCGAGTGGGTTTGAGAACAAGCACCTGCTGTCCTGGGATGAATTCTCTGCTATGGGCCTGCTGGTCATACCATCGCTTCTGCTTGGTCTGAGCAGCCCTGAGGTGGTCCTGGGCCACCCCCATGAGCATCTCTAACCGGTCTCTGAGATCTACTACATACTGGATCACTGAAGCATCAGTAGCAGTAGCCTCCCCTTCCCATCCCTCACAGAATAGGTCCAGAGGTCCACGTACCCTGCGGCCATATAGTAGCTCGAAGGGGGAGAAGCCTGTAGATTCTTGCGGTACCTCTCGGTAGGCAAACAGCAAGTGTTGCAGGTGAATCTCCCAGTCTTTCCCCTCCGCCGCTATAAAGGTCCGAAGCATCTGCTTCAGGGTCCCGTTAAACCTCTCACATAATCCGTTTGTCTGGGGATGGTAGGGGGTAGTGCGCCGGTGCTGTACACCGCAGGCATCCCAGAGACAATGTAACAGTTCACTCATGAACTGCGACCCCTGGTCGGTTAGGATCTCACTAGGGAAACCTACCCTAGCAAAAATGTTCAGCAAAGCTGCTGCCACTGTCTTGGCACTTATGGTGCCAAGCGCTACTGCCTCAGGGTACCGGGTGGCAAAGTCCACCACCGTGAGGATGTAGCGCTTCCCTGACCTGCTAGGAATCATGAGGGATCCTATCAGGTCCATCGCTACCTTCTGGAAGGGTTCCCCTATTATCGGTAGGGGTCTCAGGGGTGCCTTCACACGGTCGCCCGCCTTACCTACTCGCTGGCAGAAATTGCTCGCATCTCGGGATGCCCCCGGCCAGTAGTAACGCTGCAATAACCGGGCTCGCGTCCTGGTGACCCCCTGATGTCCCGCAAACGGAATAGAGTGAGCTACCCGTAACAGTTGCTGTCGGTACCCCTGGGGCACTACTAGCTGTCGCTTACCGGTCAATCCCTCCTCTATCCCCGGGTTCCCTTCTTCTCTGTATAGGAATCCCTTATGCCATAGGCAGCGCTCAGTGCCCTCCCCTGCCTGAGATTCGGACGCCCGAAGTCTCACGCCGGCCAATGTAGGGTCTGTCTTCACTGCCTCCCTAAACTGGGCTCCTAAGTCTGGCCACCCCCCAGTCATGTCATTGTCAGGGGAAGGGGACAAGGTAAGGGGGAACAGTAAGTCAGCCTGTGGTTGCAACTGATCCTGGCTTACCTCCCCGGGCTCCTCTGCGCCCTCCGCTAACATTGGTCCCAAAGGCTGGGGGACTGGAGCGGCCGCCGCCGGCATTGCCGCGGTCTGGCTCCGGGTAACCGCCGCTACTGCAGCGGGCTGGGGCACACGGTCGTAGGTGCAGGTCATCGGTCCCAGGTCGTTGCCCAAAAGAATTTTAGCATCCAAACCGGGTAAAACTCCCACCTCCCGCAAACCCTTGCCCACCCCCCAATCCAAAAAGATTCGGGCCACCTGCAGGAAACGTGGCTCTCCGTCGGCCACAGTGATCTGCATCCCAGGGCCTGGGATCAATTCCTCTGGCCGGACCATATCAGGTCGGACCAGGGTCACTGCGGCTCCTGAATCCAGCAAGCCGACTGCTTGCCGGTCACCGACTGTGACCGGGGTAAGATGTTGCTCCGGCCGTCCGTCTGCTGCAGGTCTGCGCCAAGATGTCCTCCGCTCCTGCCTGTAGGCACCGATGAAACATGGGACGTCTCGCTGGGAGTTGTTTCCATGACTGGTCCTGGTTCTTTGGTGGAAGCCACCCGCACGCGGGCTACCGGCTTCGCAGCTGGGGTGCATTGCCCTCGATAGGGTCCGTTGGAACGCAGGGGTTCCGGGCAATCTGGTCTGAGGTGACCAGTGCTGTTGCAATTGTAGCACCGGCGCTCATGCCGGAGCTCTCCCGCCTTCTTTGACCCGCTGCCCGCAGGCGGCTTTTGGGTCCACTGGGGGGTACTCACAGCTTTCTTGGCCGGCACCGGTGGGGTTACCGCTTTGGCTGGTACCTTGGCGGTCATCTGGGACCGGCTGACCACATAGTCATCGGCCATCCTCGCCGCCTCGGTGTAGGTCTTGGGCTTTTTATCATACACAAAAGCCCTCACCGCCGGCGGGCACTGCTGCATGAGCTGCTCCTGAAAGATGAGGTCCAGCAGGCATTGGTAAGTCCTGGCCTCAGAGCCCTCCACCCAGTGTAGCCCGTACAAAGCCATGCGGGTCACATAAGTGACATAGGTCTCCTGAGGGTGCCTCTCCTCCAGCCGGAACTTACCCCGGTAAGCTTCAGGGGTAAAACCGTGCTGAAACAGCAAAAGTTCTTTCAGGTGGTCATAGTCATCAGCAAACTCATCTGTAAGCGCCATCAAGGTCTGCTTAGCCAAGCCGGAGAGTAGCGGGTCCAGGCGTGCAACCCTATGCTGGGGAAGCACCCCGTACCGCCGGCACTGCGTTTCAAAGTTCCTTAGAAACATGTTGATCCGATCAGTGCCTTCCACGTACTTGGTGAGACTGTGCTTGTCCAGTTGGAGTTCATCTTTGCGGGGTTGGACCGGGGGGCAATAAGCGGGCCTGTTCACTGCCATTGAGAGAAACTTTAGCCGCTCCTCCGCTGTCCCTTGGTCTCCCCACGTGGTGATCAGTGCCAACATTTTGGGGGTAAACGGACTGGTGGCCGCAGCCATCAGTGCCCCTCTTGTCGCACTTGTCCTGGGAGGTGCACTTGTTCCCTCCCCGGGATCCTGCCGCTCCGGCACTGGGTTCAGTCCCTGATCTCCGGGCGGCTTTACAAGGGCGAGCTGAGTCGTATCCTGAGACTCTGCAAGCTCGGCTTCATGTGCTGTGATTGCGGCAATCATGTCCTCGACCTCCTGGTCCACATATTCCAGTCCATAGGCATGGCACTTGTCCTTTAGCTGATTTCTAGGTTTCAGGTAATAGGCGTTCTCCGCTTCACTCATGGTTCTGGGTCGCAGCAGGTGAGGTGGCGTGACAACTTCCGTTACTTGTTGCACTAACGTGTGTTCAATATCTTTAGACCCAGGAACTCGCAATTACCATGAAGTTCCTGCTAGATCACAGTACCCCGCAGAATACTGTAATCTAGGTCCAGTTCAATCCTGCCGCTGCCACCAGTTAATTTATACTAGCCTGTCACGGTGAGATTATGGCAGGCTGTATAAGGTCACACATAAATATATATAACAGATGATATATATTTATCACTGGGTCTGAACTGGGACGAGTCTTAGATATAATAAAGTATATTTATTCCTTTAGATAGGTGAACACACGAATAATACAGTAACAAACAAGAAGTACACTTACTTTGGGGTTGGGGAATGAGAAGTATGGAGCATAGCAATTCTCTCTCAATCAGGTAGCATTCAGATGATAAATTGAAGACCAAGGATACAGGGTGGACATCAGTTTATAAACATTTTGTGCCCTATCCTTAACATTGAGTACCGTGGATTGGCTTTCAATTAACTCCAGCCAGTGGTTAACGTGGGAACACTTTTTGACCCATGCCCCCGGCTAGGTGGTATATGCGCAGTAGAGCTCGGGGGTCCCATTTCTATAACCCCTCCTCTGTATCAGGAATGCCAGCTAGTCTACCAAATGGAGTACCTGGCAGGAAATCCTTTGTTGTGAGGTGTGAAATGGAACACTTGAAGACTGCTCTGGTTTGAGTAGTCTCCACCCTCATGCAAACAGTGGAGGTGACAAAATCCTTTGAAACATACTCAGGCCCTAGACATTGGGTCGCCTTTCTGGCCATATGCTACCCTGGTATGCAAAGGAATTTCCTCTGAGTTTTACCCATATCTCGGAATACAGTATGTTGGATAAAACATGAACATATTAAAATATCCGGTTCCTTTGGGTCCAGCAGGTCCAAACTTCCCAGTTCTCAATGCCGGAACTGGGACTCCCTATGGTCCAATTTGCGACCTGCTACGACCTGGGAAACCGGAGATACACAAATACACTTAAAACCGTTTTACATTTTAATACACAAATCTCCGCTGTAAATGAAATCACGGTTTTTCACTAAATCCCCATTGAAAACAACGGGCTTCGCCGCCATAGACTTTCAATGGCAAACCGCTGCCGTTGGCGGCTATGGGAATCCCCGCCATAGACTTTCAACGGGGCGATGCCGCCGTGGAAGTCATTGGGAGTTTTCCGCCGTAGCCGGTCAATGGGATTTGGCCGCCATTGGAGTCTATGGGAAAAATCCCGAACCTTCAAGGGGGTCCATACTCCGTCGGGTTGGTCCATGAGGGTCAAGGATGGTTCTGCAGCGATGCCGGAGCAGTGGCTACAGACACCCCAAACCCTGACTCTCTGGGCCCTCCGGAACCGGAGCTATGGAATACCAAAATTCAGCATTTGACACTTAGCCGTTTTCCTGAGCTGTTTCTGTCGCCGCCATTGGAACCTATGGCGCGGCCCGCTCTTCTCGGTTCGACCCTTATCGGGGGTCCAGGATACGAGGACCCGGTTGTGGTCGAGTGGGGGGAGGTCTAGGAACTAGGGACAGAAAGAATTTTATTCCTAGGGGCCCTAGAACTGTTTATTCCCACGCCACTTGTCGTTGAACTTGACTTGTAAGTGATCAAAGCTCTCCTATTAAAAATGTACCCGCTTTGCGGTTAAGCGGTTTGGACGGCAGCCAACTCGTTGCTGGAAAGCTCTCTCGAGGATTTCTCCATTGAAGTCAATGAACCCATTGACTTTCAATGGGAAACCGCCGCTCTCCCTCTCGGACGCCATCTGCTGGTCTTCTCAGGAACAGGACTCCACAGCAAGATTCACCATTAGAAAGCATTGAGCCCTAATGGCGGCCTATGGGAACCTGCAGGGAACCTGCAAAATGGTGCCTGAAAAGGCGGGAAAATTACACAAAGGGCTATAATCACTATACAACTATTAACCCTTGTGCTCCCGGATGGATCCCAGTGTGTGTGGGCTGCAGACCAGATGTTACAATAAAACAGGGGAAACAGGGAAATACACATTTACAGGTTATAACGGGTTGAATCACAGTTCTGGGTCTCAGCCCAGTTAACCCCTTGTCTCCCTGGTGAGGTCAGGGGATGGCCAAATGGGGTGTAACCCCTTTAATCCCGGGCCACCCCCTTTCTCCCTCTACAGTCACTCCTTCAGCCACTCATTGGAAGCTGACTCTACCTGTCTATCACCCTGTCTCCATACTGCGTCCAAACTACTTGAACGCCTTGTATTCTCTCGCTTTCTCCATTTTCTTGAGTCCTATTCTTTGCTAGACCCTGTACAATATGGTTTCCACACTGCTCACTCCACTGAAACAGCCCTCACCAAAAGAACTAATGACATTCATGCTGCCAAAGACCATCATCGTCATCCTTTATTTTTTAAGTAAATACCGTCCTCCACTTAAGGGGGCATCACAATACTTTACAGTCAGTTTGACAACAACTACAAATTAAATCCAATTATTTTGTTACGCAAGAGACAGACATTGCATTAAATGAAGAAAGTTAATACACATTCGGTTTGCATATATTTAAGTATTTAAGGGACAGTCAGAGATATGATTATGGGCATAAGTAACATTTACAGACAGGATTACAATTGTGTTAGAAGAGGTAGGACAGACATTCAATGTGTTAAAATAGGCCCTGCCACATGGATCTTCCAGTCAGGCAGGGTAAGTAGACACTGGATACAGGGGATGAGAGGGTTGGTGAGTTTCAGAGGCAATACAGCAGATGAAACATTACCGAACGGCAGCAAACGGTGGACACCCTTTGGTTGCTCTTCGGCTGCCACCAAATGCTGTCTGTCTTTGGGGTAATGCAGATGTAGACTGAAGTGGTTCTGAATTAATTTTGCTGGGCTTTAAAATTCCTCTGTCAAGTCATAAACACTACAGGAGGTGGGGTTGACGAAACACATTGCAGCACAAAATCTCAGGTGTTAACCCTTAGCACGCTGGTTCTGTGCAGTTGGGAATCCTTTCAGACGTTCGCCATTGGGGCGACGCAGGTTTATTACACCCTGCTTATATTACTCAACCACTCTACAACTTTTGGTACTTTGGACCACCTTCTTCTCCTTCACATTCTCCATACTCTTGGTAACCATAACAAAACTCTATCCTGGCCTTTGTCTTATTTCAACTTTTTTTCTAACACACTACTCACCAAGAAACTTAGTACTAGAGTGCGTGTAGGAACATAGGGAGGCCACCCATCCCAGACCTACAACCCGTAACCTACCGAAAGAAAACATATAGGGGAACGACGAGGAAGACCAACAAAGGACTGGAATCACGAAATGGTGTAGGAAAGCTGCCACGGTATTAGGGTCTGTTTGCTTTATTTAAAAATGAAGGTTTGCAATTACTTTCTGAATGGAAGCAAAGCATCCTGATTTCTTAAAGCAACAGAGAACTTATTCCACAGTCTTGGAGCGTTTCTTGAAAAAGCTCTCCCTAGAGCTACATTGACCTTAAACCGAGGCTCAATCAGTTGAGGGGCGACGGCAGATCTAAGGGCCCAATTGGTGGTGTTACTGATTAGGCAGTTCTTACCTCTCCCATCGTACTTTCAGTGTCTTCACTAACACCTGCTCCTCCTTTGTTGATTTCTCTGTGGTAGTACCCACAGGTCTGTCCTGGGACCTCTTCTCTTTTCTTTCTACACAACCTATTTATGTTCAAATATCACCTATATGCGGACGAATTTACTTTCAACCCCTGACCTTACACGTACTGTACAGACCAAAGTCTATGAATGTCTCTCCACTATATTATCCTGGATAACCCAACGCCGACTCAAACGTAACATGTTTAAGACGAAGCTCCTCAAACTTCCACCCAAGCCTGACCGTACTGCCTTTCTCCATTACTATTGGCAGCACTATCATACACCCAGTATCACAAGCATGCTGCCTAGATGTCACATTTGACTCCTCCCTCACATTCCATTCTCACATTCACAATGTAGCAAAAACATTTCTCATTAACTGCCCTTCCCCTCAATATCCAACAAGCACTCTCTCTCCCCACCTTTAAAGCCTATTACCAATACCAATTAATAAATCATATGGGTAGCTCCAAAGTACTACAGGCATACCTTGGTTTAAGGACACTCACTTTAAGTACACTCGCGAGTAAGGACATATTTTTAATAGCGACATACCTGTGTCCGTACGCTCGCTTCGCGAGTACGGACACTTATTCTGCCCTACAGACCGCCGTAATAGTGACGCGCTGATTCCCCTCGCCCAATACGAAAACGGCAGCTCGCGCATGCGCCTGTCAGCACATCCTGAACACCAATACCGGCTCCCTACCTGTACCGAAGCATCGTTGAGTGGGAAAAGGGTAGTGCTTCACTTTAAGTACATTTTCGCTTTACATACATGCTCTGGACCCATTGCGTACGTTAATGCGGGGTATACCTGTAGTCACTTGACAAGTACTATACATCTCATATGCACTTACAATGACCTATTGCATACCCATTAAACATAACACCCTCCTACTGTCTCTGTACGTTCTCCCTACTTACCACTTCGATTGTAAGCTCTTCGGGACAGGGACTCCTTTTCGTAATGTTTACTTTTATGTTTACATTGCTTATTCCCATTATGTCTCATATTACTTTGTCACTCATCATCACCATCATCATCATCTATTTTTGAGTAAAAACACGCCTCCACTTAAAGGGGGCATTACAATACTTTACAGTTAAACACATTAAAATGCAATTGTTTCGTTAGACACTCACGTGTATTACTGCTGTGACGCGCTATGCACTTTGATGGGGCTATACAAATAAAGATATACATACAGGGAGCACACTTTACAGGCACCCCGCTTCAGCTTAATGATATGGTAGGTGTTGGTGCTTGCTGGGGCAAAATGTATAGACAACCAGAGAGAAAAGAACCCCAGTGTAAGCACTCTATCACCTTGTGAGATGATTGCTATGTTTTAACATCTCACAAGGTGATAGAGTGCTTTCACTGGGTTCTTTTCTCTCTGGTTGTATAAAGATATAAATACATGCATTAGCTTGAAGAGGCCAAAATATGACATGTTTTTGTATACACAAACAATAGCACAATTACATTTTTTTTAAATGCCCTCCATTAATGGCACAGGAACAAATCAAGATTTGTATTTAGATCAGTGTCAATTGCTTTCAGTCTGTCTGTCTATCTATCTATCCATCCAACCAACCATCCACCCATTTCAATGTCTTGTATAGCGCATACACACAGCGAACCCTGCTCCGATGTGCTTTGATGGTCCCACAATGTTCCCACAATGGTGGGAAGAAGACAACTGCAGGGTTAATGTTGCTACTTGGTTTCAAACAAAATATTTGTCCTTCCTTAGTAACATTTAGATATAAAACAGGGTCAAGCATGAACGGCATTTTGGCACAATAATAAACATTTGCGGGTCTGTTTTTCATGCTGTATCTGCAAATTATGTTTTTTTTAGGATTACAGGATAACAAAGGAAGACACAAAAGAAGAAAGGCATGGCAAGAGCAGAAAAAGCCAATGGGAGATACTGAGGGTAGATGAGTGGCTCAGCACTATTGAGTGTACAAAAGTAACAGAATCACTGCTTTTTTCGATCTTAAAATCTCCCTTTCCTAGCACTCTATGAATATTGGTGAGTCATTAAAAAGCAGTAATACGGCATCTTATTTCAAAACATTTGATTCTGTTATACTTTTTGGTCAGAAATACTTTTAATGTAAATCCCCATTTCTGTTTCTAAAAATTGCATATGTGTAAAAAAAAAAAAGTTTCCATCTGTACCCCCATGTGCCATTGCACATTGGTCACAGCTGCTAAGTGGAGTTGTATGTCTGTAAAAAAAAAGAGTGGTGATATTCTTTTGGAAAATATAAAATCTCACATCAGTCACAGCCTCTGAGTCACTGCCCTCTCAGCCTGTCCACTGCCCTCTTTAGGGCATCTTTCATTTCTTTGTTTCGAAGGCTGTAAATCATAGGGTTCAGAAGAGGAACCACCACAGAATAAAAGACAGAAACCACTTTATCTACTGAGGAGGAGTTCTTGGCCTTAGGACGGACATACATGAAGATGACTGTGCCAAAGAATATGCCAACGACCGCAATGTGAGAGGCGCAGGTGGAGAAAGCTTTCTGGCGGCCAAGGGAGGAAGGTATCCGCAGAATGGTGACTACCACGGAGAGGTAGGACAAGAAAGTGAAGAAGAAGCAGCCAAGGATGACTGTCCAAGCCACTGCTGAGAAGATAATCTCGTTAAGCCAGGTGTCTGTGCAGGATAATTGCAGTAGTGGGCTGAAGTCACAGAAGAAGTGATTAATGGTGTTTGGACCACAAAACACCAGTTGTGACATCATAGCGGCCGGCAGGGAAATGGATAGGCAGCCTGCAAGCCAGGAACCAGCTGCCAGCTTCCTGCAGATGGATCCAGTCATGAGGTTGGCATAGCGCAAGGGATGGCAGATAGCCACGTACCGGTCATATGCCATGACGGCCAAAAGAAAATGTTGGCTGGCTCCAAGGAAGAAGAGAAAATAGAATTGGGTGATGCACCCAATTGAAGAGATGGTTTTGTTTCCAGTCCCCAGGTCTCTTAGCATCCTGGGGACAGTAACTGTGGTGTACCAAATCTCTAGGAAGGAGAAGTTCCCAATGAAGAAGTACATGGGTTTGTGAAGGGATCTCTGTGATGTAACCAATGAGATGATGAGGAGGTTGGAGGCCACAGTCATTGAATAAATGGTCAGGAAGAGGATGAAAAGAAACAGGTGAGTTTCCTTGCCTAGAGTGAAACCCAAGAGGATGAAACTGCTCACAGAGCTGTGGTTGCTGCTGATCATGGTGAAGGCATCTTGGGGTGAAATACATGAGAGGGAAAATGAAGAGAGTAAGAAAGGAAGTGTAAAGAGGAAAATAAAGATGGTCTTTAGGCATCTAAAGCATGGTATCTAAGTGGACAGAGGCAGGGAGAAAACAGTGGATTATTAGGGAAAGGATAGCTATAATTACAAAATAAAATAGGAACGGAGAAATACAGACAAAGAAAGGGATGAGATAAAGATTCACAGATGTGTGGAAGCCATTATCAGTCACTATCTTTATTATCAATTGAAGACAGCCAATGTATCAGTTTTGCATCTATTCCTAACAGAAAAGAAGATAGCTTGAGACAATGACAGAGGGTGAAGAAGGAGAGAGATGGAGATTGGGGAAAGTGGTGACAAAGCCTTTAGAAAGAGGTCCCTGTAGAGAGAGATAGGGAGAAATATAACAGTCATACAAAGACAGTGGCAGTAAAATACAATGATATGTAGAAACTGAAGAAGAGAACACAGACAGAGAAAAATAAAATGAAGACAGGAAGAGGGGGAAAGTATAGAAAGAGAGGGATAGGAATCAGAAATGATAGGGGTACTAAAACAGTGACACCCACTTACCTGGCTGGCTGAGATGTATCACCTCTCACACATGACACAATGTTCCTCATATTGTTACCCTCACTTTATATCCTGTGTGAGCATCTCTGGGACCACTGACTGTGCATGCAGCTTTCACCAAGGGACAGTGGAAGAAATTGGAGGTAATTCTCCATAGGGCACAGCAAATCGTGGCCTCTCTCCACACAATGTATTAACCCTCTCATTGGGGGAGAAAGGAGTATCACATGCATGGGAAATCTCATGTAATCCAGCATCGCTGACCCACACCCTGTGCATGTAATTTATTGGGGTTTGGAAACGGAATCAGGATAGAGGTGTACTTTCCCACAAAGATGAATAATGGCAGTGATCTGTTTAATGAGTTGTATTAGGGTCATTAGTACTTTAACAATAAAAGCAATACCATTATTTCATTTTTGGAAGTTGTCTTTAAAATGGGAATTGAGACTTCGGAGTTCTCTTAGATGCAAATGTAGTACATATTAGTATTACAATTGTAACCCTCCCTGCCCGGCTCCTAAGGAGTTTACATCAAGTGTCTCTTTAATTGGCTTACTCAGTGCTGTTTACCTTGTCAGGGTGCTGGATTCGCGCAGGCTGGTCGTTGGTAAGGCGATGATGGGCGCCTTCATACAAACGGCAGCTTGATTAATCATCGTTGATAAAGTCTCAATCACAACATATACGTTACATCTAATTGGTGTTCACTGTTTGTGCTGTCTGTATCCTTTTTCCCTAGCGGCCACCAATCTCGTCCGAATTAAGTGCTAAGGCTTGACTCTTTATGAGTTACCTAATTGATCCTTCTGCTGTGTAGCTTGGGTAGGGCTCAGTCTCCTATGAGCCCCTGCCAGGCCTTGTACTACTCTCTCTGCTGCCAGTATCCTCATCTCGGGTACTGAATGCCATATCATGGCCTTCTTGGTGAGAGTCAACTATGGACCCCCTGATTGGGCTGATCCAGCTATGACTTGGGGCTGCGACATGGGGAACTCCTTCGAGCCATAGTCTTCTTTCAAGTGAACAACGAGAGTAGTGTGGAGCCATTTCGGTGGACGCTATCTAAGTAGGCACGGTCCCTAACTATAAAACAACAAATGGGATTCTTACCCTATATCCTAGACTCACCTATATTCTGAATTTCTATACACTATTCACAATGAGGCCCCTCCCCTGCGACTCCTTTTGGGACCTGACCTTCCAGAAACCTCTCCCCCACGCCCGCCAAGAGGGTGGGACAAAGGGCACTGGCGTCCCGGGCCCCGTGTGTCAGGGGGGCCTGGCCGCCCGGGCCCCCTGTGCGGCCAGGCGCCAGTTAATTTAAAAAAAAAAAAAAAACACTCTGTGCCGGGTCTCCCTATCGGCAGCACCGTAAGTCAGCAGTTGGGTAAGCTTCTGGAGCGCCAGCGTGAGAGGGAGGCCTGGCGCATGCAGGCGCAGCCTCGTGGAAATGGTGCCTGCCGCCGGGCCCCCGCAGCATAGCGCCCTCCCCCCGCAGCACCGTCACCCCTCCCCGCAGCACCATCACCCCCCCGCAGCACCGTCACCCCCCCCCACAGCACCGTCACCCCCCACCCCCATGACCACCACCCCCCGGAGCGCTGCGGGCCCCCGTAGTGCCGCCAGGCTGCTCCCGCCCCCGCAGCAGTCACCACAATTGCGCCCCCCCCCAGCACCGCCGGGCCCCCGCAATGCCGCCAGGCTGCTACCGCCCCCCCCCCCCCAGCACCGCCATCCCCCGCGGCCGGCCCCCCTCCCGCAGTACTGCCAGCCACCGGCCCTGCCCCCCGCAGAACCACCCCCCTGCAGCAACGGGCTCCACCGTCCCCCCCTCCCCCAGTACCGCCAGTCACTGCCCCCTCCCCCCCCAACAACCAGCCCACTGCAGCCACCGGCACACCACCCCCCCAGCCACCAAGCCTGACCTGAGACCATCCCCCAGGTAAGTCTGATTTTTATATATTTTTTTTTGGGGGGGGGGGGGGTTGGGGTATTTTTTATATGTATTGGGGGGTTGGGGTATTTTTTATGTGTATTGGGGGGTTGGGGTATTTTTTATATGTATGGGGGGGGTTGGGGTATTTTATATATGTATGGGGGGGTATTTTATATATGTATGGGGGGGTATTTTATATATGTATTGGGGGGGTTGGGGTATTTTATATATGTATTGGGGGGGTTGGGGTATTTTATATATGTATTGGGGGGGTTGGGGTATTTTATATATGTATGGGGGGGGTTGGGGTATTTTATATATGTATTGGGGGGTTGGGGTATTTTATATATGTATGGGGGGGTTGGGGTATTTTATATATGTATTGGGGGGGTTGGGGTAGTTTATATATGTATTGGGGGGGGTTGGGGTATTTTATATATGTATTGAGTGGGCTGGGGTATTTTATATATGTATTGGGAGGGTCTCTCATATTTAAGCACTGTGTCCAGTATTTTTGGACAAGCCACCTGGCAACTCTAGCCGCCGTTTCCCCCCACCCCCTAGCCATCCTGCAGCCACCGGCGCCCCCCCCCCCCCCAGTAGCAGCCACCGGCGCCTCCCCCCCAGTAGCAGCCACCGGCGCCCCCCTCAGCAGCAGCCACGGCCCCCCATTCACAAGGTAAGTCTGATTTTTATTTGTATTGGGGGTGTATTTTTTATATGTATTGGGTGGTTAAGTAAAAGTTGCGCAGTAAAAATATTTTTTTCGTGGTCGGTGCGCTATGGATTGGGGGAGGGGGGGGGCCTGCTCCTTCCATTTGTCCTGGGCCCCATGATTTATGTTGGCGGCCCTGCTCTCCCCTACTATATATATCCATCACTAGCACTAGGCAGAAGTGGGTGGAGCTATGATTCTGCCTAGTCACCCAGCACCATGTGATGGGGAAAGAGACATTACTATGTGTGGGCCCACACAGTTAACCCCCTAAAGCCATAGTAATCCCAAAGGGGGGTTACACAGTCAAATCGAGATTATAATATGATCGGCATGTCCAAGATACAGTTTAATATGAGAGGCCACTGAAAAGTATGATTCTAATCCAGTATTGCGGCCCCCAGAAGGATCTTCTTCAGGGAGCTCCTGCGATACACATGTACTGATGCAGCGGCCGTTATTCGAACACATCACGGCGCCATTTTTGAGTTCTCTGCTGTTCCTCACGCAGAATAATCGCGGCCAATCGCCCCAGGCTCCCGCGCTTTTCGCCGATGTTTTGTTTGTGTAACAGGTATTCCCTCACCCAATCGCAGATTATAGAATGGGTGCGGAGAACATACAGTGTTACCTGCGTGTGGTGCTTTATCTGTTGGCTCACAGGAGGGCTGAGCTTCCGACCAAGGGGAACCTGGGGCAATTATGATACTATGAGTAACCACTTACTCGGTGCAGCGCCTCCACCTGCGATGGCTCCCACCAGAGGGGAAGTAGTTCCTCGCAGGACAAATACAATAATCACATACGCTGTATGTATAATAACCAATACCTTTTACTAACATGCAAAGCAAACATGTAACATCAATACCACAATAACAGGTGTCCCTCTCTAGAGGAGACACTAACTGCGGCGTCGCGCAGGATGCTTCCGCAACACCAAGTGATCCCACCCAGTGTCCATGGAATCCCCACCCAATGTCCCGCACTCTTGCAGAGAGAGAGAGAATATGGGTGACTGCGCAGTCACTATTAAACTAAGGGCCCGTTGGTGCACTTGTGGATTTGATAGTACCTGCCCGAGCACTCCGGTGCTCGGATCTCCAACTGGCTTCACAAAGGATCCGGCGACCGAAGAACACCGGAACCACCTCCAGGGCGATCCCACCCGGAGGACTGCCACAGCCGCAACGAAGAACTGCGCCCACTCGCTGCACGGTGGCGCAGCATCCGCTGTGTCCCTATATGGTTCCTTCTGAACTACAGTGACACGCTCTGTACTATAGGCCGTCCCTACAACACAGCAACCTGTAATGGCTTTGGGGAAACTCCTAGGGCCTACGGGGTAGCCTATCTTATGCAGGGGTCCCTGACCCCCTGCACCCGCACTACCTCCTCCCGTACTACCCGAGTCCCTTCTGCCTCACTATTACTTAACTGATCCCAGCGCCTGCAGCAACAAGCTGTGACCCACTGGATGCTGGCAGCCAACGTGCTGCGCAACACTGTGCCTGCCTGTCAGACCTCACGGCACTGACAGCCGTGACTCTGACAAGACAGCACACTGATACTAAGGGCAGCGTCCCTATCTCGGGCCGTCCCTATTCAATTACCCACTAACCTGGTGGGGAGTTGGGGCCTACCTGGGATGTGGGTACCTATCTGGGTGCAGGAGCTGCACTCACTCCCTGCACCCTTCCTTCCCTCAAAGCTCCCCAGCTCCAACTGCCTGTCATGCTGCAAGCCCGCAAAATTGTATCTACTTGCCTGCCTGGAGATCCTAAGCCTTATTGGCTCCCTGGCATCACGTGGGGCGCGCAGAGGCTCATGGGACTCGTAGTCCCTACCTAGAGCCTCCCCTGGTAGGCTAGGACTTCGCGGGCTTTCTCTGTCCTGTCCTGCGCAAGCTATCTGGGGCTGCCTCAACCTTTTCTGGGCTGTTCTCCCTCTCGCGCTACTTCTCCCTGGCTCTCGGGGCTTCCTTGCGCATGCGCGATCACTGCGCATGCGCGAGTATCCGGGCAATGGCGGCGCCCTTACCGCCCGGCTCCGGGAGCGCCGGGAGACTGGTGACGTGATCGCGGCCTTGACAACCGGCCGCACGCGTCCCCGGCAACCCCCGAGCCGAACCCTGACCGCCCTCACCTCCCAGATCGCCTGACGGGGCCACCAGTGGACTCGGCGGCACCCGCGATCGGCAGCTGGGTGCAGGGGGGGCTGACACTCTGGGGAGACCTGGCTACATCTGAATTTCATGGATTCTGTTTCTTTGTTTGCAATAAAATGGATGAATTGTAATGTGGACAGTACTGTGCTACTGTGTCAATTTCATGTTTTTAATAGCCAGAACACTAAAATTCGTTTTTCTGCACTCGCATCTTAGTGCAGGGAGGCTGGAATTCATCCCGCGGTTTCAAATCGGGATTCCGATGTACATGACGCGTGAAGTGTTCGAATAACGGCCGCTGCATCAGTAGTATGTATGTTGCACCAACAAAGAAAGACACAATGGTCACATTCTAAATATAAAGTCTAAGCGTTCCATTTATACATCAGGTAAACAGATGATTGTTAATACAATACACATATGAAAATGACCATGTGCTAAAATTGAATGCCCAGAAATGCTAAATAATGCATTTGGGGCACAAAACGCCAAAGGCAAAATACAGGATTAATGGCACTATAATGTCAACTGATACATACCTAAGGGACCTAGGAGTTATTATTTCAGCAGACGTAAAAGTAGACGAGCAATGCAACAAAGCAATACGGAAAGTCAGCAGGATGTACGGTTCTATAGGGAGAGTTATTATCAGCAGAAAGAGAGGCGTGGTGATGCCACTTTGTAGACCATTGGTGAGACCTCATCTAGGGGGGAAAGCCACAGAAGTGGGCTACGTTTTTAGCGTAATGCTATCGCCATTTTATGTACCGTTATCCATAACGCGTATCCCCAAAGGTCCATAGCGTTGCGATGTACTCGGATTTACCTGGAAAATAGCAAATCGATACATTTTTCTGGACATTTGGCTCACATGGTAACACTACAATATTTAAGACCTTCCAAAAGCTGGCGTTGCCTACATCCAGACCCTGATTATCAGTGCGTTATTTCTGCGCATTACATACAAGGTGAAAATGGCAGGTCTTAAGTGGGACCCACATGAGCGTGCGACTTAACCCTTTCATTACATGTGTAATAACATAAATATGGTTGAACATAATGGCAGAAACACATTAGCAGATGCATGTGATATTGTGGGGTTTTTTGGGGAATAAACTATACTATGTTTTTTTAATGATTCAAGGGAATGTAGGAAATGTTTGTGTGACCTACTATTGTATGTAATATGTAGTGTATTAAGTATGAGTGTACAATAATGAATCTACATATGAGAATATGAATTTCCAAGAGACAGAAGTTGGCAAAATAAAATGTAATCACACCAGTAGATTTTCTTTTAACAATATACTGTACATAAACAAACAAAAAAAGGACAATATCTACAAACAGCAACATCATTAATATAAACACATTTTTACATTCTGCTCCTCTTTTTTGGTGGTGTGTTGCCTGGCTCACTGGGCAAACGGGGGAGTTCTCTGCCATGCCTCAATGTGTGCACATGCTGTGTGGATGGAGTGGGCACGTCAATGGATGGTGGAAGAGGTGGCGTTTCCACCACTAAGGAAATCCCTAATGAGGGTCAGAAATCCATTGAGGCACCGGGGGTGGTTACCAATGAGGGACACGAATGGCTTCCAGGCCCTGCTGGATTGCCCAGGTGAGACCATTTATTGAGCAGGCAGTCTGTCCCATGCTGTTTAGAACAGCACTGGTGTGCTGGTGCATGGTGTGCATCATCACATGTTGCGAGTGCTTGTAGACAGCAGGCTTAGCAATAGTGCTCAAAGTCATGAAGTAGCTGCAAAGGCAAACAAGATCTTATCTTGTATTAAACGGGCAATGGATGGAAGAGAAACATAATTATGCCCCTTTATAAAGCATTAGTAAGACCACACCTTGAATATGGAGTACAGTTTTGGGCACCACTCCTAAGAAAAGACATTATGGAACTAGAGAGAGTGCAGAGAAGAGCCACCAAATTAATAAAGGGGATGGACAATGTAACTTATGAGGAATGGCTAGCTATATTAGATTATTTACATTAGAAAAGAGGCGTCTAAGAGGGGATTTGATAACTTTATACAAATATATTCGGGGACTGTAAAAGGACTATTGAACTATTCATCCCAAGGGCAGTACAAAGGACTCAGGGTCATCCCTTAAGGTTGGAGGAAAGGAGATTTCACCAGCAACAAAGGAAAGGGTTCTTTACAGTAAGGTTAGTTCAAATGTGGAATTCATTACCCATGGAGACTGTGATGACAGATACAATAGATTTGTTCAAAAAATGGTTGGGCATCTTTTTTAGAAAGGAAAAGTATACAGGGATATACCAAATAAGTAAACATGGGAAGGATGTTGATCCAGGGAGTAATCTGATTGCCAATTCTTGGAGTCAGGAAGGAATTTCCCCCCTTATTAGATATCATTCGATGATATTTCACTGGGGTTTTTTGTTTGCATTCCTTTGGATCAATATACTGTAAGTACGGATATAGGACAAAGTATCTGTCGTCTAAATTCCGCATAGGTGTTGAACTTGATGGACGCATGTCTTTTTTCAACCTCATCTACTATGTAACTGTGTATGTAACTATGGTAGCGCAGGGATGCTTGGTTCTGGCGCTCAGCTGCTTTGTCCCGGAGCTGAGATGCTTCCTCTATGTACTGGAAGCTGACCTCCCTCCGTCACGCTGAGGCCCCGATAAGTGCCAGCTGGGTCTCCAGGGTCCTGAAGCCGCATCTAAAGCAGCTCTATCTGGGGCTCCATCACTGTGGATTGAGACAGAGGTGTGCGTCTGGTTGCCACTGGACATGTGCCTGGTGCAGCTACAGATGCAGTTGGGACAGCAGCTGGGGGAGGGGAGGGCAGCTACAGGTGCAGCCTAATATCCCTCCTCACACTCTTACTATCCCCCCCTTTCACTCTTACTATCCCCCTGTTACGCCGGTGCTGCCCGCAAACCAGACCCGTCCCCTTAGCTGAAGGGGGAAGTGGTAATACACACACCCGCAGCAATGGGAGCGTGTCCGGAGTGTGGTATGAAGCGTTGCCAGGCCATGTGTAGTAAGGTAGACAATACTTGCCGGTACCGGTTGTAGAGATAGAGTGAAGGATGCCTCGCCGAAGTCAGGGAGTGAAGAGTGGAGATAGGTCGTTGTCCAAGCAGTGTTCAAGGGGTTACCAGAGTGAGCGTTGTCCAAGGAGTGCCGAGATCGAGAGCCAGAGGGGGTAGTCGTACGAGCCGCGTCAGAACCTGTGAAAACACTGAGAGAATCCTGAAGTACTTCCATACAGAGACTATGTCGAGCAAAGACTGAGAGCAGAGAGGAGCTAGATAAAGCAGGAAGGTCCAATTAGGAATGGAGGCGGGACAGGAAGAGCTACAGGGAGACACTGCAGATTGGTGCAGGCATAACAGGCCAGGTGAGTCTTGTTGGTAACCTGAGTATGCCCGTGCAGTGTGCGGGGGCGGAGCCTGAGGTCCGGGGGACGGGAAGAAGAGTGTGCAGACTGAGCGTGCTCCGTAACTCGTGTACGCGCGTGAACCGAGCCAGTGGATGGTGCAGGTGTGCGTGCAGGTGTGCGTGCAGGTGTGCGTGCAGGAGGGCGTGGGCGCGCCCGACTCTGAGCAGAGGAATCGCCGAGGGGAGTGATCCCGCGATGGCGGCAGGAGCGAGGAGCCGTGGAGGCCGGTAAGGCAGGTTTGTTTTGTGTGTCCAGGGGCTCCCTGCGGGAAGCTCTGTGTGGGGAGCGTGGAGAACGCCGATTCCTGACAGTACCCCCTCTTCAGGAACGGCCTCAGGATGGTCCAAGAACGGTTTCTCTGGAAACTTTCCTGAAGGACTTAAGAAGGGCCGGGGCATGAATGTCCTTTGAAGGTACCCAGGATCTCTCTTCAGGGCCAATGCCCTTCCACTGCACCAAGAACTGGAGCTGACCCCTGGATAGGCGAGAATCCAAAAGAGAGTGAACTTCATATTCCTCGTTATTTTGTACAGTAATGGGATCCGGTTTACGAGTCTGATCCGGAAAGAAGTGACTGGAGATAAATGGTTTTAAGAGGGACACATGAAAGACATTGGGAATCTTCATACTGGGTGGTAGTTGGAGCCGGAATGCCACGGGATTGATTTGTTCGCAAATAGGGAAGGGACCCAGGAACTAAGGTGCCAGTTTAGGAGATGGTAACTTGAGGTGGATATTCTTAGAGGAGAGCCATACCAAATCTCCTGGTTTGTAACTGGGCGTCGAACGACGACGACGATCGGCCTGTAGTTTCGATCTGCGGGAGGAGTTGAGAAGGGTAGACTGAATCCTGGACCATGCGGTTTGGAGGGAAGAAATGCGTTCATCTACGGCTGGTACTCCAGAAGGAATGTTGGGGATGGGAAGACAGGGAGGATGGAACCCATAATTTATAAGGAAGGGTGACTCACGGGTGGACTCGTTTTTGGCACAATTGACGGCATACTCTGCCCAAGAGAGGAGTTGAGCCCAATCATCCTGGAAATCGGATATGAAACATCTCAGGTACTTCTCCAGGGATTGATTGATTCTCTCCGTTTGTCCATTGGACTGAGGATGATAGGCGGAAGAGAAAGAAGAAGAGATGCCCAATCTCTTCGTGAAAGCTCTCCAAAATTTGGATACGAACTGAGAACCTCTGTCAGAAACAATGAACGAAGGGATCCCATGAATCCGGAAAAATCTGCTCCGTAAAGATATCAGCAAGGGCCGGGGGAGGTGGGTAATCCTTTAAGTGGAATGAAATGGGACATCTTCGAGAACCTGTTCACGACCACCAAGATAGTGTTCATTCCTCTGGACATGGGCAACTCCACGATGAAGTCCATCGAAATGTGGGACCAGGGGCAGTCGGGAACAGGAAGGGGTAACAGAAAACCCTGAGGCTTTTGACGGAGAGTCTTGCTTTGAGCGCACGTGGGGCAGGCGCGGGTAAACTCCAGAATATCTTGAGACATCCTTGGCCACCAGAAATTCCGACGAATGAGATCAGTAGTCTTCTTAAAACCTGGATGACCTGCAGATTTAGAGGAGTGACCGCAAGACAGGACCTCTGGAACAAATTTGGAAGGTACAAAGAGTTTGTTGTCGGGAACGACCAAGTCCTTGGGAATGCGTCTCTGGGAGTGCAGAATCTTGTCAACATTCTTGAAAGAAGACGTGGCGAGAATCCTCTCATGCGGAAGGATAGTCTCCAAAGATTCCTCTGGCCTCTCTTCAGAAGAATGTATTCGGGAGAGTGCATCTGCCTTTACGTTCTTGGTCCCGGGGATATAGGAAAGGTGAAAATCGAATCGAGAAAAAATAAGAGCCAAACGAGCCTGTCGTGGACCAAGGCGTCGAGCGTTCTCTATGTAAAGAAGGTTCTTGTGGTCCGTGAGAAGAGTAAACGGATCTTTCGACCCCTCCAGCAGGTGTCTCCACTCTTGAAGAGCCATCTTCACGGCCAGAAGTTCCCTGTTACCCACGTCATAGTTCCTCTCGGCAGACGAGAATTTCTTGGAAAAATATGCACAGGGATGTAACTTATCTTGGGGCGTGGGTCTCTGAGAAAGAACGGGACCAGCGCCGCAATCAGAAGCGTCGACCTCCAGGACGAAGGGAAGTTCAATGTTGGGATGACGGAGAATAGGTGCGGATATAAAGGCTTCCTTGAGTGTCTCGGAGGCGGAGATGGCCTCGGATGACCAAGCAGAAGGATCAGCTCCTTTTTTGGTGAGCGCAGTAAGGGGTGCCACAATGGTGGAAAAACTCCGTATAAACTTACGATAATAATTAGCGAACCCTAAAAAACATTGTATGGCCTTGAGAGAGTTGGGTCTTGGCCATTCAGTGACTGCTTGAAGTTTACCGGAGTCCATCATAAACCCCTCATCGGAAATGATGTACCCCAGGAACGGAGTAGAGGTCTGATGAAAGGTGCACTTCTCCAGTTTGGCGTACAAATGGTGTTCACGGAGACGGGAAAGGACGTAGGAGGTGTGGCGTATATGGTCCTGGAGATCTTTGGAAAAAAATCAGGATATCATCCAAGTATACAATAACAAAAATATTGAGTACCTTACGAAAGACGTCGTTAATGAAATCCTGGAAGACAGCGGGAGCATTACATAAGCCGAAAGGCATTACCAGATATTCGTAGTGTCCGCTACGCGTGTTGAAGGCCGTCTTCCATTCATCCCCCTTCCTGATGCGCACCAGGTTATAGGCACCACGTAGATCCAACTTGGAAAAAATCTTGGCCCCCTGTAATTTATCGAACAGTTCGGTAATAAGGGGAAGGGGGTAACGATTTTTAATAGTGATGTGGTTTAAACCCCTGTAGTCGATGCAAGGCCTCAACGACCCGTCCTTTTTCTTGACGAAGAAAAACCCAGCCCCTGCTGGGGAATTGGAGTGACGAATAAAGCCTTTCTTGAGATTCTCCTGGATATATTCATCCATAGCGTGAGATTCTGGTAACGACAAGGGGTAGGTCTTGGACTTGGGTAGGGAGTAACCTGGAACTAGATCGATCGGACAATTGTAAGTCCTGTGTGGCGGCAAGAGGTCTGACTGTACCTTATTGAAAACGTCCCGGAATTGATGGTAAACGGAAGGTAGAATAACTTTGGGAACAGAGGTATTGGCCAGCAGTTGATGAGTCTCGCCTGAAGGGGGAAGTGGTAATACACGCACCCGCAGCAAAGGGAGCGTGTCCGGAGTGTGGTATGAAGCGTTGCCAGGCCAGGTGTAGTAAGGTAGACAATACTTGCCGGTACAGGTTGTAGAGATAGAGTGAAGGATGCCTCGCCGAAGTCAGGGAGTGGAGAGTGGAGATAGGTCGTTGTCCAAGCCGTGTTCAAGGGGTTACCAGAGTGAGCGTTGTCCAAGGAGTGCCGAGATCGAGAGCCAGAGGGGGTAGTCGTACGAGCCGTGTCAGAACCTGTGAAAACACTGAGAGAATCCTGAAGTACTTCTATACAGAGACTATGTCGAGCAAAGACTGAGAGCAGAGAGGAGCTAGATAAAGCAGGAAGGTCCAATTAGGAACGGAGGCGGGACAGGAAGAGCTACAGGGAGACACTGCAGATTGGTGCAGGCATAACAGGCCAGGTGAGTCTTGTTGGTAACCTGAGTATGCCCATGCAGTGTGCGGGGGCGGACCCTGAGGTCCGGGGGACGGGAAGAAGAGTGTGCAGACTGAGCGTGCTCCGTAACTCGTGTACGCGCGTGAACCGAGCCAGTGGATGGTGCAGGTGTGCGTGCAGGAAGGCGTGGGTGCACCCGGCGCTGAGCAGAGGAATTGCCGAGGGGAGTGATCCCGCGACGGCGGCAGGAGCGAGGAGCCGTGGAATCCGGTAAGGCAGGTTTGTTTTGTGTGTCCAGGGGCTCCCTGCGGGAAGGGGGTGCTCTGTGTGGGGAGCGTGGAGAACGCCGATTCCTGACACCCCCCTCACACTGTTAATATCCCCCTCACACTCTTAGGCTGAGTCCATGGTATCGGAGACCGCGCAGAGGCGTCTGTGTGGGGTGTGGTCAGATTGCCTTAAGGCATTAATCGTGCCCTTAGACCGCGTGGGCGCAAGTGAGCGGAGGCAGGAGGGTGCGCGCGTTGCACAAGAAATCAGTTGAAACTGATTTCTTGGAGCGACACGCAGGTCACGTGAATGGTTCGCCCAATGAGGGCGAACCAGCTCCGTGACGCCCCTAGGCACACCCCCACAGCACGTCTACCTTGGACAGTAAAAGCATCAGCTTCACGTGGGTGATGTCACAGCCTCCACATGTCTTTGCGCAGGCGAAGGCATCATGGCCCGGGCCTTAATATCCCTCCCCTCACTCTTAGGCTAAGGGCCCGCTCCCTCAGTCAGCACGCCCGCACTGCAGACAGGCGGGGCGCTGACAGACACAGACCGCGATAGGGAGGGAGCGGGAGCCGGAGCGGGAGGTGGGCGAGAGTGGGAGGGGGGGGCATGACTTGAGCGGGGGGGCGTGGCTTGAGCAGAGGGACCCGCTACTCCCCCCACCCTCCCTCCACGGGCTCGGGCTGCAGGAGGGAGCTGCTGCGGGCTGCTGTAAGGTAAGCAGCTCCCTCCCCCTTCTGCCACAATACACACACACTACCTTGAGTAGGAAGCTGCCTGATGACAGCTCCCGCTCCCGCCCCCGCCGCTGATTGGCTTATCAGCGCACCACGTGACGCGTCACCGCTCGGGATCACAATTTTCTTGAATCCCCTGGCGGATGACGCGTCACAGTACGTAGTGAGCCGTCAGCGAGGGGGGACTGGGACCGGCTCGGGAAAATTCCCCTGCTGGTGGGGAACGCTCGCGTGGCCGTCCGCGCTGCCGGGCGCAGCGGGTCCCAGCCCTTACTATCCACCCTCACACTGTTAATATCCCCCTCACACTCTTAATATCCCTCCCCTCACACTCTTACTATCCCCCCTCACACTCTTACTATCCCCCTGTAACGCTTGCGCTCACCACGAACAAGGCGGGACCCCGGTACTGAGGTGGGAAAGTGTAACACTGCGCACCCACAGCAGCGGGGGCACGCCTGGAAAGTGGATTGTCAACGTAGCCGGGTCTGGGTTGGAGAGATTGGGTTAGTCCAGATACTTGTCGAGGTCATGGGGCGGAGCTAGCAGCGTAGTCGTTATCCGTTGTGCCGTGGTCAGGGGTTGAAGCCGGTGGTATAGAGTGTCCGATAGCCGTGATCAGGGGTTGGAGAAGTGCGGGTAGTCAGAGGCAAGCCGGGGTCATTATCCAGAGAGGGTCCAATAGTCAAGCCGGGTCGGAACACGTGAGATCAACGGGAAGCAAGAAAACAGCAAGGCACAAGGCAGGGCAAAACAGAACGCAGGAACACAAGGCTGAAACAGGTTATGCTCAGCGATGAGTGACTGAGCATGCAGGGTTTAAGTAGCACGGCTGGAGCAATTAGTGCGAGAGGCGTAGCGGAGACGCGGCCCCTGCGGGAGCAGGGTTTGGACCGAGGATGCAGGAGACAGGTGAGCAGAGTTAGCAGTATCAGGAATCTTGCCACGCAGCTGAGGAGCGGTACACGATCGTCGCGTGAGTGACGCGTGACGCGAGCGGGGGGCGCAACCAAGCTCCGTGGTGTTTGCAGAAAGCCTCCGTGTGTGCGCGCGCTCTGTAAGCGGTGCGGAGGCGTGTGGAGCAATAGGTAAGGAGGGAACACGTCGCAGGGGACGTGTTCCCCGATTCCTTACACCCCCATAACACTCTTAATATCCCCTCACACTTTTAATATCCCCCCTCATACACTTAATATCCCCCCTACACACGCTTAATAACCACCCCTCATACTCTTAATATCCCCCCCTTCACACGCTTTATATCCCCCCCTCAAACTCAAAACCCCCCACCCCCCTCACTCACACTCTTAATATTCCCTCTCTCACGCACTCTTACCGGGTGAGGCGGGATCCATATGAATCAGATTATGAAACCGGGTGAGGCAGGATGAGGAGAGATCTGGTTGGGGAGAGGCCTGTGCAGGTTTTGGGAGGGGCCTGTGCTGGTATGGGGAGGGGCCTTTGCTGCCTCTTCCATGCTGTTCCTGCACCTGACTGCAACAGGATCCCACACAAAGGCTAAGCCAGCACTCCTATTGGCCCGGCAAGTCTCACGAGAGTTCCTGCTGCAGTCAGGTGTGGGATCAGCATGGAAGAGACAGCACAGGCCCCTCCCCCACACCAGCTTTCCCCTCATGATTTGGTACCGTCTATCCTGGTCTTTGGGGGTCTGTAGGCCGCACCGAAGGGCCCAGAGGACCTTCTGTATGACAGCCCTGGGTTAACCCTTCCTGCAACCCCCCCAGGAGACATAACCACTCAGCCCAGGGCAACTACCCCCTTCATCCACCTACCCTATCCCCTCTATTTTAACAGATTTTCCTTTTTTTTGTGCCATTGGGGAAGGATTATTTTGCATGTTTTTTTGTTTTTATTTTTCTTGTCCATCGGGTAGGGATTGTTTATTGGTTTTATTTTTATGATTGGGCATCAACCCTTTATTGGATTAATGTGCGGGTGCCCCTGAGGATGAGGAGGATGGCCTTCATCGTGGCAGGGGTAATAACATTTATTTATTTAGGGTGTTCATTGATTGGCTATGTGGCTATCTAGGTCCCTGTTGAGGGTTTAGGTAGCCACAGTGCCCATCAATGGATTTAATGGATTAGTACAGGGGTGGGCAACCTATTTTTCAATGTAGCCTCAGGAATGGCGAATGAGAAGTGAAAATAGCCACGCCATGTAAAAATTGACGTATGCACAAATTTGCACCATTTCATATTCTATTTCGTAAAACATTCTGGGAGAGGTTTGGGGATTGAGCGCCCTCCCAGCTTTTTTTACGAAATAGATTATGAAATGGTGCAAATTCGTGCATACAGTACGTGGAATAAAATATAGAAACAAATGACATAACGGTAAGATAATTTATAAATAACATACCAGCAGTCATACAGGGCGAGCTATACTGATTTTAATGCTTTTCTCACTGCAGGTACAGTGGCTCGCGGGGGCAGGGCTCTTCCTCGCCGGCTACGGGATCCTCAGAGGGTCAAAATACTCTGCGCGTTTCGCCTTCTGTATCTTAACGGCTTCCTCAGGGGTTGTAATACAGAAGGAGAAACGCGTAGGGTATTTTAACCCTCTGAGGATCCCTTAGCCGGTGAGGAAGAGCCCTGCCCCCCGCGAGCCACCATGCCTGCAGCGAGCGCAGATGCGGAAGTGCTAACGACGGCGCCATTAACCACGAGGATCGGAGGATCCGAGCTAGAGGCACAGGGATGTACATCAAAATGACTCCCCACTCCTGCTGCCCATTTCGTCATATAAAAAGTCTGTCACGAACAGAGACTACCGAGGATCTTTGAATCACCAGACAGAACACAGAGATTGAACAAATCAGAGTTTATTTAGCCGGAGCTAAAAGTAAAATCCCACAATACATACAGTGAAAGCACAACGATACAGTACCAACACAGAGGGACAATGGGGAACATCTATTCTGACTTGGTGTAAGGTTCTGCCATAGTGAGCTTACTCCTTGGGTCCTCTTAGTGCGGGAACAAAAAGTGTTTCTTTAGGCGCCAGCAACACAATCTGTACAAAAGTCCATAAAAGTATAACAATGCAGTCCTGGCACACAGGGACAACAGGGAACATGCTTTCTTTCACCCTTTATATATCTTACCTAAGTGTTATTGTGGCGAGCACGACCGTTACATTTGTATACTGTATTTTGCTGGTTCTTTGTTGCTTTTCTTCTATGTCTTGTCTTTTGTGTGTATGTATATATATATATATATATATATATATATATATATATATATATATATATATATATATATTCAGTTTCCGTTTATTCTCAAAACATCATAAGAATGGTAGCAGTTGCTCGTCCCTTATACTCTTTTGTCTGTCAATGCCAGAAATAAAGGACAGGTTTTTGAACACTTTTTCCCTTGTGGATGCTTCAGACTCAAATCCGGAAAGTCCTCCTCATGGCTTCCTTCACTTCCTTGTTCCTCAGGCTGTAAATAAGTGGGTTGAGCAAAGGAGTCAGCGCTGAGTAGAAGACAGATACCACCTTGTCCCCATGGAAGGACCTCCTTGCTGAGGGCCTCACGTACATGAAAATAACCGTTCCATAGTATATAAAAACCACAAGGAAGTGAGAGGCGCAGGTAGTGAAAGCATTGCGCAGCTCGGATGCTGAAGAAGTGGCAAGAACAGTTATCATGATATGGATGTAAGACGCCATGATGAGGGTGAAGCATCCAAGGCTTACAAGCCCAGCAAGGAAGAAGAAGATGATCTCACTCAGTTTGGCTCCGTGGCATGAAATTTTGACTAGTGGTGAGAAGTCACAGAAAACGTGGTCAATTTCTTGAGAGCCGCAGAAAGACAATCTGGTTACAGGGATGATAACAATTACCATAGCAATGGCGCTGACTATCCACGCTCCGGCTGCAAGGACTTTACAGAATGTATCACTCATGATGATCAGGTAGCGCAAGGGGTTGCAGATGGCAATATAGCGGTCAAAAGACATTATGGCCAGGAGAAAGTTCTCAGTGGATCCAAAGAAGAAGAAAAAGTAGAACTGTGTCAAACACCCCACAGCAGAGATGGTCTTCCTACGACTGAGGAAGTCGACTAGCATTTTGGGGACGGTAACAGAGATATAACAAATCTCCAGGAACGAGAAGTTGCTAAGGAAAAAATACATGGGCTTGTGGAGATGCCGGTTGGTCCTCACAATGCTGATGATGAGGACATTGGTGGTGATGGAAAGGAGGTAGATGAGGAGAAACACGACAAAGAGGACAGCTTGCCCATGGTGGCCTAGAGCGAATCCTTGTAGGATGAATTCATTCACAATGGTAATGTTATCTGTCTCCATGAGGACATTGGTGGTCATGGAAATGAGGTAGATGAGGAGAAATACAACAAAGAAGACAGCTTTTTCCTGGTGGTCTAGAGGGAATCCTTGTAGAATTAATTCATTCACAATGGTAATGTTATCTGTCTCCATTCAAATTTTCAGAAGAACAGTTGCTGGATACGAGATTTGTGACCAAACAGCATCTTGTGATCATAGACTATGATCTCTAGGATATCCAGGCTCCCTCTCTTGTTCTTGAAGTGGAATAACCTTTGGAGGATTGCGTTTTCCAGTTTAGAGAAGGATAGTCGATATCTCTACATCTATATATCTATATATAAAGAGAGAGAGAGAGAGAGAGAGAGAGAGAGAGAGAGAGAGAGAGAGAGAGAGAGTATGTTATATATTAAACACACTATCTTACATAAAAACTTTGCCATTACAGTTTTTCTTAATTGGGGTGTAACCTGCTTTTAAGTTTGACTGAATTACCTAGTGGTTTACAGAGCGGTACTAGTAATATAATGTATTCTTGTATATGGGAAGGGCTTGGGGAAATCTTGTGGTGTTCATATGCTGCAGTGCACATTCTGAATGTTGTTCTGCGCCCAATAAAGGTTATTCTGCCAGGCTGAGGTTTACATAAATAGGAAGATGAGGAAGTTGAGGTTTACATAAAGACTCACCTGTGAGCTGTGCAGTCAGTGAGCCTTTATCTGGACAGATATGTTAACAGGCTGCACTATAAAGATGACAATGACTGTGCCCCTAGATCTCTGCTCTGGGCATTATATTCTCCTCTTCTATCACCCTGACAGTCAGAGAGGAAATGGTCAGGAAGAGGAATACAAGAAACATGTGAGTTTCCTGGGCTAGAAGGAAACCCAAGTGAGGAAACTGCTCACAGGGCGGTGGTTGGTGGTCATGGTAGCTTGGCATCTTGGGGTGAAAGACCTGTGGGGAAATGTAGAGAATAACTGTAAGAAAGTGTATGTGAAAAAGAATAGGTATAAGTGCTATTCTTCTAGCAAAAAATTGTGAGGGGAGGAAATTATTCTTGGACAAGCGCAATAATATACACGCTTATTCACATTTCAAAATTGTCTTGAATCTATGTTATTATTTTGTAAATGATAATTATTACATTCTATTGTTTTAAAAACATCTACATCATTATTTTTTAGATTATCACAATAATGCTATAAAATTTACCACGTGGTCTGTGAAGAAAGGTACAGGAACTGCGTCCCCCCCGTGTCCCCCCTGGAAAAAAGCCCTGGGTATAAGAAACAAAATCAAATCTGACAGGGACAGGTGAAGCCAAAGAAAGGGAAGGGGTAAGGAGGTAGAGTCATACGTTTGTGATAACCATTAGCAATCACTATCTTTATTATCAACTGAAGACATCCACTGTATAAATGGTTAAAGGCTTTTGCACCGTAGTGAATCTACTCCAGACAGAAATGGAGTAGTGACAAGCTCCACCGAAAGACAAAGATAGGAAGAAATAATCCACTGATAGAGATAAACTACTGTATTGTACTGTAACACAAACATAGAATTGAGTAAATGTGAGCCCCAGATAGGGAGACAGTGTTAGTAAAATACAATGATATGTAGGAACATAAGAAGAAAACACAGGGAGAGAAAAATACAATGAAGAAACAAAGAAGTGAAAGGATAGAAAGAGATGAATAGAAAATAGTAATGATAGGGGTACAGAAACAGTGACACCCTCTTACCTGCTGGCTGAGATGTATCACCTCTCACACATGGCACAATGTTCCTCATATTGTTACCCTCACTTTATATCCTGTGTGAGCATCTCTGGGGCCACTGACTGTTCATGCAGCTTTCACCAAGGGACAGTGAAAGCAGTTTGAGAGAATTCCCCATAGGACACAGCAAATCATTGTATCAGCACAGTGAATGAGGAGTTATGAAGACATTACATGTCATATGCATGGGCTGACCCACACTGCATGCAATGTATTGGGATTTGGAGCATAATCATGACAGAGGGGTATTCTTAAGGATTCTTTCCCACAATGGGGATTAGTGGCAGTGATCTGTTTATTGAGGAATATCATGGTCTTTAGTACCTTCAATAATAGAAGCAATATAACGTGATTTCATTTTTGAGAGTTGTCTTTGGAATGGGATTTGAGACTTGGGAGTCTCTTAGATGCACACGTGTTGCATCTCAGTTTTACAGTCAAATAGAGACATAATATAACAAGCATGCCATATAACAGCTTTAATAGGAAAGGCAACTGAAAAGCATAATTCTAGTCCAACGTTTCGATCCGGGGAAGGATCTTCCTTAGGGAGCACCTGCGATACACATGTACTGTGTATGTTTCACCAGTAAAGAAATACACAATGGTCAGATTCTAAATATAAAGACCTTCCATTTATACGTGAGGTGTTTAATAATACAATACATATATGAAAATGACAATGCAGTGTCATGTACTGTATCAGAACACATAAATACAAGTTTCTGTGGTCTGTCAAAGCTATAAACAGAAATAGTGCTGTGTCCAGTGGCAGCAGAAAGTATGCCCAAAAAGATAACTCTGAGTACATAGCCAATATTATGTACTCACATATATACAGTGCTGTGAATTCTGGGATGTGATAGAAGTGTGTGATGTCTCCTGTTTTTTTTAGGAAAGCTGAAATACCCCCACTATGAATCAGAACATGAACATCATCATCGAGCCTAACATCAAAGCCGACAGAATGTTTTTCAACAAAAAAAAATTAATCTGACATATATATTTATTTTAGTCACTGTTGATTTTTGAATAGAAGGTGTTACTAGTCCCTTAAACTCTGACCATTTTTAAACACTGCTTCCCTTGTGGCTACTTTGGACCGATATCCTGAAAGTCCTCCTTGTGGCTTCCTTAAAGTCTGTATCTCAGACTATAGATAATTGTGTTGAGCAAAGGAGTCAGCGCTGAGTAGAAGACAGATACCACCTTGTCGACAGAAAGGAACATTTTGCTGAGGGCCTCAAATACATAAAAATACCCGTTCCATAGTATATAAAAACTCCAATGAAGGGTGAGGTGCAGGTAGTGAAAGCATTGCGCAGCTCAGATGCTGAAGAAGCAGCAAGAACAGTAAACATGAAATTGACGTAGGACACCATGATAAGGGGGAAGACTCCTAGGACACCAGCCCAACAAGGAAGAAGAAGATAATCTCATTTAAATTGGTGGCAGGACATTTTGACTAGTGGTAAGAGGTCACAAAAAACTTTCCTGGGAGCCACAAAAGATCTGATTAAAGGGATGATAACTACCACAGAAATGGCATTTATTCTCAACACTCCGACTGCAAGCACTTTACAGGGGTAGCAGATGGTAACATAATGGTTGAAAGACATTATGGCCAGGAGATAGTTCTCAGTAGAGCCAAAGAAGAACTGTATGAACCATTTCAAGGCAGAGATGGACTCCCTAAGACTAAGGAAGTCATCTAGCATTTTGTGGACAATAACAGAGATGTAACACATCTCCAAGAAGAAGAAGTTGCAAAGGAAATACATCGGCTTCTGGAGATGTCAGTTGGCCCAAACAATGCACATAATGAGGATATTGGTGGAGATGGAAAGGAGGTAGATGAGGAGAAATAGGAGAGCTTGCTCCTGGCACCCGAGAGGGAATTCTCTATGGAGGAACACATCGACGATGGGGACATTCTGCATCTCTATTCACTTTTTAAACAGAAGTCCTGCTGGACAAGAGATATGTGACCAAATAGGATTGTGTGTACAATAGCTTATGATCTGTAGGATATGCAGGTTCCCTTTCTTTATTATAGAAGTGGGGAAAAACCGTGGAAGAATGATTTTTGCAGACTAAAGAAGGACAGTAAGGGATAACGGGTATTTTTATATAGAGAAAAAATATCTTAAATAGAGATATATGTTATTTCAGTCCATGCTCATCTCCTCAAATTCCTCTTCGAGCTTCCCATCAAGTTCCCTATCTTTCTTACATTAAAGGTTCTGCAATTATCGGCATCTTCCCATATATTCCAGAAGGTGGGAGTGGCTAAGCCTTTGCTGAGTTTCTTTGCAACATAATATGGGAAAGGGCACCATACCTTGCAACAACTTTTACCTGCAACAGTTAACCTTTTAGGAGCCTTAAAGCTGCAGGCCAAGCAATATCCTACATGTGTGTGTTTTTTAAATAAATCAGTTCTGTACTATGAGAAAATACTTGTAGATTTTTTTTTAAACCATTCTGGATGACCTTTTTAATGTATTATAATGTAACAATAATTTTTTGTTACTATAGCAACCATTTACAAAGTCACATCCCCTTCCTCTTCTGAAACAGGCTCTGGCACACCCCTTTTGGAGCCCTGCCCTCTCTCTAGCAATGCACAAATTGTATGTAGTGACTGCCTGGTCACATGATCTTCCCAGAAACAAACATACAAAAAGATTCCCCCTTGAATGCACTCGGGTAGATCGGTGAGTAATGATAAGTTTAAAATCCTTTTAATCAATTATAAAATAGTACTTGGATAGAGGGGTATGGTACAGAAAATCCAAGGCCACCCCCTAATGACATACCAAACAAAAACTTCCAATTAATATAGAAATGGAAGGTAGCTGAAGGGATCTCAGCATCAAATTACATCGGCATGGATGCCAGGATATATCTTGTACAGGTCCAACAGAATTAAGTGCTAATCTCTCAATTGGGATGCACTTATATCTAAAAATCACCAGTCTCTATAAGAGAGGCTGCTGATACTAAATCTGAAGGACATAAATACCCAGACACTCACACAAGGTGCCGAATCAGGTTGACTCAAATAGTAAGTATGCCAACCCTGATATAACGATGCATATCAATATATTGATGCAAAAAAAGAGCGCAACGGGGAAACCGTGTACATTAAAAATATATCTCTATGTAAAAGAGAGTAACTAAAAACTCACATATAAAATATAATAAACCGGCATGGGTGCGTCCATAGTCCGAATCTCAGATCCGATATTGATGCAGTTCAGGAACAAGAGATGCTGGTCCCACGACTCCCCCCACAGCTGCCGCGCCACCAGGTCCCGAAACCCTTGAGATGCTCCCAAACACTACTGTACTGGTTCTAACGGCCTGACGTCACAATGTACTCTTACGCTACCCTCTACGTCTTATCACGCTCCATCAACCCCGTGACATATTAGTGTTACACTCAGATAGAGATTTTAATATGACCAGCATGTCCAAGGTAACAGCTTTAATATGAAAGGCCACTAAAAAGTATCATTCTAGTTCAGCGTTGCGGTCCCTGCAGGAACTATCTCAGGGAGCTCCAGCGATACATACTACACGTGTGTGTTTCACCAACAAAGAAACACACAATGGTCAGATTGTCCTGGAACAGGATTGTATATTTTCACTGTCCTCACACTGCCACCAGCCCTCCCCAGGGAAGCTGCATGTTTCCCCCCTGTTCTAGCAGCCTATGCTGTTGTGTAAACTGCAACATTATTGTAACAATAATCCCCCTTTACACAAGCCACTAGTTGGTTGCCCTGGCAACCTCCCCGTCCTCATAGTGGAGGTTGGTTTGGCCCTGTTCCCCTGCCTTTTTCTGTTTATTAGAATGGCCCTTGGCCTGTTCCTGTCTGACAGGAAGGTGTGCTTTCTTTTCTAGCAAGCAGCCTAAGTGAGTACACTCTTCCTCCATTCCTCCCTCTGTAAGGGAAATCCTTTTTTACCTTCCCCTCAGAGAAGCACTCTCACACAGCAGATCACCTTCCTATCATCAGGTCATTCTCCTGACAAGAGAAATCTGCCACTACTATCCTTATACAGTACAAGAACTTTTATATTTCTGTTGACTTCCCCAATCAAGTTGAAGAAAATAGAAAACATTTGTGTGCTTTAAAAGGGGACGAGGTCAGCTACATGGACTTACTCACATGCTACATATGAGCCTGGGTCCAGAATACAGAATACAGATTCTAAATATAAAGACCAAGAGTTCCATGTTTACATCAGATGTTTATTAATACAATACACATATGACAGTGACCGTGCTGTGCAATTTACGGCGTATTTTTTACACGTAAATACAAGTTGTGTTGCTCTGTCAAAGTTAGAAACAGATAAATATAGCGCTGTGTTCAATGGCAGCACTAAATATGTCCAAAAGACAACTGTAAGTATAATGCCAATTACTGTATATGTACTGTACACATAGAACAATGCTGCTGCAAGGCCGCTCCACTTCTGCTGCTACACTACGCAAACCCTTAGGCTGAGTCCCCAGTCTTCACTGTGGCACGCGCGCCCGGCGCGGGGGGGGGGGGGGGGCGTCGCGTGCACAGCGCTACACCTCGATCTGCGGTCTGGGGGGAGAGGGAAGGTTTGCGACGGGAGGGGGCGTGGCTGTGGGTTTGCAGGGGCGTGGTCATGACATCCCGCGGCTGGTTCGCCCTTATTGGCTGGCCACGCCCCCGTCGCAGATGTCGAGGTCAAATTCTCCTGCCTCCCTGAAAACCTGTCGCGCACCGCTGGGGAAAGGTGCGCGACAAGGTAGGGACTGGGACCGGCCGGACTGGGGGGGGGCGGGGCTTGATAGCACAGCGCACGCTGAGCCGTGCGCTGTGGCGGTGATTGGGACCGCAGCCTTACACTGATTTCCCATATCCTCTAGAATCAAATGTAAAAGCGCAGCTCTGACTTACAAAGCTCTCAATGACGCTCCCCCACCTTACATCTCAGTCCTCATCCCCAAATATATACCTAAACACCCTCAACGTTCGGCCCACGACATCCTTATTACCTCCTCTCACTCTCGCCTCCAAGTCTTCTCCCGTGCTGCCCCCTCTCTCTGGAATTCCCCACCACGCACCGCCAGACTCTGCCCCAGCTCCCAAACATTTGTTAACTCCCTTTAAAACTCACCTTTTCAAGGAAGTCTATATGGCATACAGCCCTACCATCCACCACCCCCCTCCAACCCCATTGGGACCAGCTGTGCGGCTGGACCCATCTCCACCCTATGTAACACCCCCTAACATCCCCACCCTCAAACCTTAATGGGATCAGCTGTCGGGCTGAGGCATACTCCATCATGATGTATACTCCATCCCACAACGAGCAGACAGTTTACCTTCTTGTTTCAACATTGTCTCTCCTTCCCTCTATATTGTAAGCTCTCAGGAGCAGAGCCCTCATTACCTCTATATTGTAAGCTCTCAGGAGCAGAGCCCTCATTACCTCTATACAGGCATACCCCGCATTAACGTACGCAATGGGACCGGAGCATGTATGTAAAGCGAAAATGTACTTAAAGTGAAGCACTCCCTTTTCCCCACTTATCGATGCATGTACTGTACTGCAATCGTCATATACGTGCATAACTGATGTAAATAAGGCATTTGTACCAGGCTCTATAGTCTCCCCGCTTGCGCACAGCTTCTGTACAGGTAGGGAGCCGGTATTGCTGTTCAGGACGTGCTGACAGGCGCATGCGCGAGCTGCTGTTTTCCTATTGAGCGATATGTACTTACTTGCGAGTGTACTTAAAGTGAGTGTCCTTAAAGCGGGGTATGCCTGTATTGTAAGCTCTCAGGAGCAGAGCCCTCATTACCTCTATATTGTAAGCTCTCAGGAGCTTAGTATCTGTTTGTGCATGTTTGTCCTTATTTGTATTTGTATCTAACTCTATTTATGTCATTATCAAATCTCTGTACCCCCCCCATTGTACCGCGCTGCAGAATATGCTGGCGACTTACAAACAAACAATAATAATAATAATACATATACAGTGCTGTAAATACTGAAGTGGAATAGAATTGTGTTACGTCTCTCTTTTTATTTGAAAAGATGAAAAAAATCCGTATTGCCAGTGTTCGACAAACCCGGTCGCCCACTCACCCCTGGCGAGTGGAAATTGGCTGGTGGCCAGATAGATTTCCCCTGCTATGCAAAAAAAAAAAATCCCCTGCTCAAAAATAAATAAATACATCTCTCTAACTGATTGGCTGATTGGCTGATTGGCTGATTGGCTGATTGGCTGATTGGCTGATTGGCGGTGACGCGGGATGGAGCTGCCAGAACTTTTTTTTTTTGGCGCTGAGCAGTCAAGCTGCCCTTCCGATCTCTGCACGGTAAGTGTAAAAGTGTGTATGTGTGTTGCTGCTCGCGCGGTCCCTGCCTCCTGCCCGGTGTCCCTGCCTCTTGCCCCCCGTGGCTGGTGGTAACGGTGGTATTCCTTCCCCGGAGCTCCCTTGGCTGCCCGAGCGGGGCGGGAGAATGGCGGAGGGGGGAGGGGGGAGCGGGTGGCAGTGCGAGGCAGTGGAGGTGGTAGCGGGGGTATTCCTTCCCCCCCGGTCCCCGGCGCTCCCTTGGCTGCCTGCGCGGGGTGGGAGAATGGCGGGGCGGGGGGGGGGGGGGGGGAAGGGGGGGAATGGCGCGGTGGTGCGGAGTGGGAGAATGGCGGGGGGGGGGAGCTGGAGATTGGCGCGGTGGTGCTCCTTCCTTCCCGGTCCCCGGCGCTCCCTTGTCTGAGTGTGTGTATGGAGAGTGTGTGTGTGTGTATGTATGGGAGAGAGAGAGTGTGTGTGTGTGTATGGGAGAGAGAGTGCGTGTGTATGGGAGAGAGTGTATGTGTGTGTGTGTGCAGGACACCAGAAGTATCCTCCTCCCACCCAGTCACACCCCCTCCTAACCCTGTCACCCCCCTCCCACCCAGTCACCCCCCCTCCCACCCAGTCACCCCCCCTCAATCCCAGTCACTCCCCCTCCCTCCCAGTCACCCTCCCTCCCAGTCACCCTCCCTCCCAGTCACCCCCCACCTAGTCACCCCCCCACCCAGTCACCCCCCAACCCTCCACCCAGTCACCCCCAACCCAGTCAACCTCCCAAACCCCCCACCCAGTCACCCGCCCACCGCCCCCACCCAGTCAAGTCACCACCCCTCCCTCCAAGTCATCCCTCTCTCTCCCTGTGTGTGTGTCTCTCTCTCTGTCTCTCTCTCTCTGTGTCGCTCTCTCTCTCTCTGTGTCGCTCTCTCTCTCTCTGTCGCTCTCTCTCTCTGTGTCGCTCTCTCTCTGTGTCGCTCTCTCTGTGTCGCACTCTCTCTGTCGCTCTCTCTCTGTGTCGCTCTCTCTTTGTGTCGCTCTCTCTCTCTGTCGCTCTCTCTCTCTCTGTGTCGCTCTCTCTCTCGCTGTGTCGCTCTCTCTCTCTCTGTGTCGCTCACTCTCTCTCTGTGTCACTCTCTCTCTGTGTCGCTTTCTCTCTCTCTCTGTCGCTCTCTCTGTGTCGCTCTCTCTGTGTCGCTCTCTCTCTGTCGCTCTCTCTCTGTCGCTCTCTCTGTGTCGCTCTCTCTCTCTCTGTGTCGCTCTCTCTCTCCCTGTGTCGCTCTCTCTCTCTCTGTGTCGCTTTCTCTCTCTGTGTCGCTCTCTCTCTCTCTGTGTCACTCTCTCTCTGTGTCGCTTTCTCTCTCTCTGTGTCGCTCTCTCTCTCTGTGTCGCTCTCTCTCTCTCTCACACACACACACACACACAAACACACAAACACACACACACAAACACACACACACACACACACACACATATACAAGGACTAATTGTAGTATAATGTAATACAATAAATAAACTTATGTCAAAAACGAATGTTGTTCTTACTAGGAATTTATTCAATTTATTTTATTTGATTTTTTTAAAGCGGGGCTGGGGGCGGGAGTAGGGCGGGGCTGGGGGCGGGACTAGGGCAGGGCTCTAGGCGAGACTAGGGCGGGGTTGGGGGCGGGAGTAGGGTGGGGTTGGGGGCGATACTAAGTGACGGGTAGATTTTTTTGCTCGGCGAGTAGGTTTTTGGGTGATTTGTAGACCACTGCGTATTGTAATTACTTTTCCCCCCGCAATGAAAATGATTTGTTAGAGAATCTTATCGTAAGTAGTGTATATTGGTGCTTCACCATAGATAGCTCATAAATGATATATATCATATTGGATCCAAGTTCAAGGACATGTAGAATAATCCATCCATAACATCCCAGGGTGAAAAACCAGAGGCCTGGTGGTGCCCACGCGTGTACCCCAAAATAGGTCTCCTATAATGGTATATACCACCCTGGGGGAAATATATCAGTCAGTCCAGCACTGGGAGGTAATAGTATGAGGGGCATAAGCCCTTTACCTTCCTTGGTGGTGTCCTTGAAGGGTGGTTCCGATCCAGCGTGCAATCCTCTCAGGGTACATACAAGCAGCAAGGGTGTAGAGGAGCACAGCAACGTTTCCTGGCAGCATACCAGCTAGTGGACCGCCAAAATCAGGGTAACTCCAGACAGGGAATAGTATTAAAAGGATACTTTAATGGTCAGTATATAGACAGCAATGGTGTCTATATACTGACCATTAAAGTATCCTTTTAATACTATTCCCTGTCTGGAGTTACCCTGATTTTGGCGGTCCACTAGCTGGTATGCTGCCAGGAAACGTTGCTGTGCTCCTCTACACCCTTGCTGCTAGAATCTTATCGTAGCCTACAGAATTCCTTTCCACAAAGAACCTTCCTAAACAAATGGATCTGATATATATTTTTCAGTCCCTGTTTATTCTTGAAGCATCGTAAGAATAGGTGTTACTTAAGTAATAATCCCAGAAGAACAGGGCATTACTGGCCAATTGTGAGGTCCGGGGGAATATCGCCCTCTAAAGGGGTTCCTCCCGTGACTGTACTCACCCCCGCTCCTGCTGTGCCTCCACGCCGCCGCGGGTGGGATCTCCCCTCTCCTCCGCTTCCCGCGGCGGCTGCTGACCTCGCGCATGCGCGCGCACGGCAGGGGACCTTTGTGTCCTCCCTCGGGGGTAGTTCCTGCCCCCAGCTAAGGCCGCGCGCGTCTCTCCCGCGCGGCGCACACGCCTGATGCGCGTGCACCGCTCACAAGCTGCACATCCAACACAGCTGTGGAAAGTCTCCCTACCAATCCCTATCTTCCCTGGGGCCGCACCCTCGTTACTCCCCCTCTCCCTATTGGTCCTTCCTCCTACTTATACCTTGCTCAGCCATTCATTCTTTGGCTGAGCATGGCTTTGTATGACCTGTGTTAACCATGGTCGTGCCTGCCTCAGTTCCTGTCTCTTTGTCTCCTTAGTGATCCTTTGCGTACCGAACCGGCCTGGCTGTGGATCCGCTCTGGTCTTCTACCCCTGGTCTGAATCCTGACCTCCTGGACACCCCGACCCCTTTACCTCGGTTTGCGGATTCCGACCTACCTCCCGGCTCTGTACCCCAGGCTCTCGGTACCACCTATCTTCTGGAATCTCCCTTCTCGTCTGGCGAGTATCTTACTTTATCTTATACTCCCAGACGGTTCCAGATGCCTATTTTCCACTTTCCAGGCGTGTCCCCGTAGCTGTGGGTGCAGTTTGTTGCCCATCTTACCTCAGTTTCGGGGTCCCTCCTTGTCCGTGGTGAGCACAGCGTAACATTATGCTCAGCCCCACAGACATGGACCCCGAAGAGGTCGAGCAACCAAGCCCTATGAAGCGACTTCTCCAGCTAGAGGCACAGCTTGCAACCATGACGCAGGAGCTCTCTAGACTCTCCTCGTTGCAGCCTTCCCCAGGCTCCTCTGCCATGGCAGCTGCGGCGTTTCCCTCCCCGGGCCTTCCCGTGGCTGTGAATCCTCGTCTCCCGGCTCCCAACCGCTATGCAGGGAATCCCCACGAGTGCAGAGGGTTTCTAAATCAGTGCGAGATGCAATTTGAACTATCTCCCTTGCGCTTCCCCACTGCACGTTCAAAGGTGGCCTATATTATGTCTCTCTTGAACGGAAAGGCCCTAGCCTGGGCATCCCCCATCTGGGAGCGGGATCCTGCCATGACGCATGACTTTTCTCGCTTTCTTCGGGAATTCAGGCAAGTATTCGATACGCCTGGTCGTCAAATTACTGCAGATTCTTCTCTCTTCCATATTTCCCAGGGTACTCGTCCTGTCGCCGAGTATGCTATGGACTTCCGGACCATCGCAGCGGAGACCTCCTGGAATGATGGCTCACTGTCAGCAGCCTTTTGGCAGGGTCTGTCGGATGACATCAAGGACCAGCTGGCCACTATGGAGAGACCCACCAGATTGGAGGATCTCATTGCGGTCTGCATCCGCGTGGACCAGCGGCTACGAGAGAGGAGACTTGAACGCACTCTTCCTCGTACCAACTCCTCCCGATCTTCCAGCCGTAGTCTCGTCCATCACGTCCCCCAACCCATGGATGAGCCCGAACCGATGCAGCTCGGAGGTCATCGTCTATCCGCGTCTGAGAGACAGCGCCGATGAGATGGTGGACTGTGCCATTACTGCGGTCATCCCGGTCATCTGCTGGATAGCTGTCCTCTGCGACCGGGAAACGGCAGGACCCAATAAGGTATGAGAGGGTCTCATTGGGTATAATCGCTTCTCCTCTTTTTTCTTCTAAGGTACTTCCCAATCGTATAATGCTGCCTATTTCTCTGGCCTGGAATAACTCCCTGATCCCCGCCTCTGCATGTATAGATTCTGGGTCTCAGGGGAACTTTATTGATCAGAGTTTTGCCTATAGGAATGGGATTCCCTTTCGATCTAAGGCTGTTCCAGTTGGTCTGGAGGCCATAGATGGGCGTCCACTCCAAACAGCCTTTATTTCTCTGGAGACTTGTTCTCTATCCCTCTCTACGGAGGACGGTCACCAAGAGAAGATTAACTTGGACGTGATCCACACTCCATCGGTAGATGTAATTCTGGGACTCCCCTGGTTGCAACTTCATAACCCACAATTCGATTGGATTGGTAAGGAGCCCATACAATGGACCCCCCTGTGCCTTAAGACCTGTCTTCCCCCTAAACGGATGTTAGCCGGAGTGGAATTACCCGGAGTATAAGACTTCCCTTCCAACGGTCTACTGGGACCTGGCGGACGTTTTTGATAAGGTACGTTCTGAAGTGTTACCTCCCCATAGAGATTTTGACTGTCCCATTGAGCTCCTTCCCGGTGCTACCTTACTCAAGAGCCGTTCTTACCCCCTATCCATACCCGAGATCAAGGCCATAACCGAGTATAGGGAAAAGGGAGACCAAAAAGCGCACCAGCACAAACGGAGCAGGAAGAACCCAAGACAAAAAAATGATTAAAAGGGCACTTTAATGTGGCAAAAGACCCATCCAATGCATTTCGAACGTCGCGTTCGAAATGCATTGGATGGGTCTTTTGCCACATTAAAGTGCCCTTTTAATCATTTTTTTGTCTTGGGTTCTTCCTGCTCCGTTTGTGCTGGTGCGCTTTTTGGTCTCCCTTTTCCCTGTATTGCATTGAGTAGCTGCACAGCCTGCCTGCCTGCCCTACCAGGATGTGAGTATTTGCATATTTTTCAGGGGAACCTGCCAATGAGACTGATGGTGAGTGGGTTGCACCACACACCACCTGTCTTCAGGAGGATAGTACCCATTATATGACACAATAGGTACTATATCAATTGTTAGTACCCTGGTACAGTGGTCTGGCTTATTATCATTTTGAGATATACCTGCATTTGAGCGCTTCAACTATTTTCCACATAACCGAGTATATCCAGGATAACTTGAGGAAAGGTTTTATCCGCAACTCTTCATCTCCAGCTGGAGCTGGATTTTTTTTTTGTTAAGCAAAAGGATGGTTCCTTGCGCCCCTGTATTGACTACAGAGGTCTTAACAAAATTACGATCAAGAACCGTTACCGCCTGCCACTTATTTCCAAACTCTTCGATCGTTTACAGGGGGCAACAATTTTTTCCAAGCTTGATCTCCGCGGAGCCTATAACCTTGTCCGCATCCGTCAGGGCAACGAATGGAAGACCGCCTTTAACACCCGGGATGGGCATAATGAATATCTAGTCATGCCTTTCGGCCTGTGTAATGCCCCGGCGGTCTTCCAGGAGTTTGTCAACGAGATCTTCCGTGATCTCCTCGACAGCTTTGTTATAGTATACCTTGACGATATCCTTATTTTTTCCAAATCCCTTTCTGACCACATTCAACACACCAAATTAGTCCTGTCCCACCTTCGGGAGAACAACCTCTATGCTAAGCTAGAGAAATGTTCTTTTCATCTTTCTTCCATTCCCTTTCTTGGATATATTATTTCTAGCACCGGCTTCACTATGGACCCAGTCAAACTCAAGGCTGTCTTAGAATGGCCACAACCCACTTCCCTGAAAGCCATACAGCGATTCTTGGGATTTGCGAATTACTATCGTAAATTCATCAAGAATTTTTCTTCTACCGTGGCTCCCATTACTGCCCTCACCAAAAAGGGAGCTAACATAGCAGTCTGGTCTCCTGTAGCTCTCCAAGCTTTCGACTCCCTCAAAAAATCTTTTGCTTCTGCTCCTATTTTGCGTCACCCTGATCCCGGGCTTCCTTTTACCCTAGAGTTAGACGCATCCGACGTCGGTGCTGGCGCCATTCTCTCTCAGAGACAGTCCCCACAGGCCAAACATCATCCCTGTGGGTTCTTTTCAAAAAAAAATTCTTCGGCAGAACGGAACTATGACGTCGGAAACAGAGAGCTCTTGGCTATTAAACTCGCCCTTCAGGAATGGAGACATCTTCTGGAGGGAACAGAGACCCCCATTTCGATCTTTACTGATCATAAAAACTTACTTTACATTGAGAGTGCACGTCGCCTTGGGGCACGTCAGGCTCGATGGTCTCTTTTTTTTCTCGAGATTTAATTATCTCATATCGTACATTCCTGGTTCAAAGAATCAAAAGGCAGACGCACTTTCACGTCAATTCCTGTTTGAGGACAATTCCGAGGTTATCTCCGAAACAATCTTACCCTCTAAATATATTGTTTCGGCCAATTCTTTTGATATCCTGGATCAGGTTATGGCAGCACAGTCTAATCTCCCGAGGGGCCTTAAGGTGCCGGTCGGCCGTCTGTATGCAGCTCCACGCTTCCTTTAGAAGATTCTTGAGTGGGGTCATTATTCTAGGTCAGCCGGTCATCCAGGCATTAGCAGGACTTCTGATCTCATTGGTCGTACCTTTTGGTGGCCAACCATGTTGCAGGACATTTCAGAATACGTAAAAACTTGTCCAGTCTGCGCCCAGGTTAAGACCGCTCATAAAAAGCTGTACGGCCTTTTACAACCCCTCCCTATACCAGAACGTCCATGGAGTCATCTGTCCATGGACTTTGTGGTGGAACTTCCAAACTCTAAAGGGATGAACACCATTTTGGTTGTCGTGGATCGTTTTTCCAAGCAGGCCCATTTCATTCCGCTCAAAGGCCTACCCAATTCCCCTACCCTGGCAGACATTTTTGTTAAAGAGATATTCCGCATTCATGGAGTTCCTCTTTCCATCGTATCTGATCGAGGTACACAATTTGTCTCAAAATTTTGGCAACCCTTCGCTCGCAGGATGGATATCACCCTCCATTTTTCCTCAGGGTATCATCCCCAAACTAATGGGCAAACCGAGAGAACGAACCAGACTCTGGAGCAATACCTCCGATGCTTCATCGCAGACAGCCAAGACAATTGGGTAGATTTACTTCCGTGGGCAGAGTTCTCCCATAACTCTTTAAAGAATAGCTCCACGTTGAAATCCCCTTTTTTCATTAATTATGGTTTTCACCCGGGTCAGCTGCCCATCACCTCAGTTCCTTCCGGGGTTCCAGCGACCGATGACCGAATCAAGGATCTTCAGGAATCCTGGAAAAGGATCCAAGAAGCTTTGAGAAACGCAACCCATAGACAAAAGACACAGGCAGATCGTCACCGTCGTCAGGCACCAGTTTTCAAACCAGGGGATAAGGTCTGTCTCTCCTCCAAGAACATTAGACTGAAGACTCCAAGCCACAAGCTGGCTCCCAGGTTCTTGGGTCCATTCCCAGTAATAGAACGAATCAATCCTGTGGCTTATCGTCTGGAACTTCCTCCATCCATGAGTATACCCTCCGTGTTCCACGTGTCACTGCTGAAACCTGTGTCCCAGAGTTCACGGTTCCATAGGACACCGTTTGACCCTAAACCAATCATAGTTCAGGGGCAGGAAGAGTTTGAAATCCAGTCTATTCTGGATTCCAGGAGGACGAGGGGTTCGGTACAATACCTGGTTCCGTGGAAGGGCTTGGGCCCAGAGAAAAGATCTTGGGTACCCTACCATCAAATACATGCCCCCAGACTGTTAAGACTCTTTCACTCCAAATTTCCTCAAAAACCATATTGGAGTCGTCCTGAGGCCGCTCCTCAATGGGGGGGTACTGTGTGGGTACTGGGTTCCTCCCGCGACTGTACTCACCCCCGCTCCTGCTGTGCCTCCACGTCGCCGCGGGCGGGATCTCCCCTCTCCTCCGCTTCCCGCGGCGGCTGCTGACCTCGCGCATGCGCGCGCACGGCAGGGGACCTTTGCATCCTCCCTCGGGGGGAGTTCCCGCCCCCAGCTGAGGCCGCGTGCGTCTCTCCCGTGCGGCACACACGCCTGATGCGCGTGCACCGCTCACAAGCTGCACATCCAACACAGCTGTGGTAAGTCTCCCTACCAATCCCTATCTTCCCTGGGGCCGCTCCCTCGTTACTCCCCCTCTCCCTATTGGTCCTTCCTCCTACTTATACCTTGCTCAGCCATTCATTCTTTGGCTGAGCATGGCTTTGTATGACCTGTGTTAACCATGGTCGTGCCTGCCTCAGTTCCTGTCTCTTTGTCTCCTTAGTGATCCTTTGCGTACCGAACCGGCCTGGCTGTGGATCCGCTCTGGTCTTCTACCCCTGGTCTGAATCCTGACCTCCTGGACACCCCGACCCCTTTACCTCAGTTTGCGGATTCCGACCTACCTCCCGGCTCTGGACCCCAGGCTCTCGGTACCACCTATCTTCTGGAATCTCCCTTCTTGTCTGGCGAGTATCTTACTTTATCTTATACTCCCAGACGGTTCCAGATGCCTATTTTCCACTTTCCAGGCGTGTCCCCGTAGCTGTGGGTGCAGTTTGTTACCCATCTCACCTCAGTTTCGGGGTCCCTCCTTGTCCGTGGTGAGCACAGCGTAACACCAATAATGCCCTGGCTGGAAAAGTTGAAGGCCCGAGGCGAAGCCGAGGGACTTTAACCCAGCCAGGGCATTATTGGCCAGTAATGCCATGTTCTTTGGGGATTATTACTATTATAGGCTAAATGTAGGCTTATTTTTAATTTTTTTACATTTTTCATAAAAAAAGATACACTTTTGTAATCATATTGATTTTTATCAGCATGATTGTTTACATTCTTATGCTTTTACTGCAAGTTTAATAAAAGGAAATTGTACATACACATCCCCCTCTATACACACACACACACACACGCACGCGCACGCGCACGCACACACACGCACACACACGCACACACACGCACACACACGCACACACACGCACACACACAATCTGCAACCCCCTCTCTATATACACAAACACACTCTGCAGTCCCCCCTACACACTGTGCAGCCCCCCTCCTCCACACACACAAAACACACGGCAGGCCTCCTCCACCCTCTACACTCACAAAACAGACACAGCATCCCCCCCTCTACACCCACAAACACACAAAACACAGAAACACACTGCAGACACACACACACACACACACACACACACACACACAAACACACATACTGCACCCTCTACACCCACAAAACACACTGCAGACACACACAAACAAAACAGACTGCTGCCCCCTCTACATCCATAAAACACACACCAGCAGCCCCCCTCTACACCCACTGCAGCGTTCATGTAAACCCACACACTGCAGACAGACACACACACACACAAAACACTCTGCACCCCTCCACCACCGACAAAACACACATTGCAGCCCCCCTCTGCACCTACAAAACACACACTGCAGAGATACACACAAATCAACAAAACAGTCTCTGCCACCTCTACATCCACAAAACACAGCCCCCTCCCTACACCCACTGCGGCCCCCTGTAAATCCACACACTGCAGATACACACACACACACCAACAAAACACTCTGCACCCCTCCTCCACCCACAAAACACACACTGAAGACACACACACTGCAGCTCCCCCTCTACACAAACAAAACACACACAGCAGAAACACACCAACAATTCTCTGCTGCCCCCTCTACACCCACAAAACACACACCAACAGAAGACACACACACACACACACACAAATAAAACACTCTGCTGGCCCCTTTACACCCACGAAACACACACCAACAGAAGATACCCACACACCAATAAAACACATTACTGACTCCCTTTACACCCACAAAACACACAACAGACACACAAACCTTTCCCCTCACTCTCCTGTGTGGAGCTCTCTGCAGGCAGGGTGGGGGAGGAGTCAATGCCTTGCTGGTGCCTTCTGTCCAATCACCTCCCCCGTCTAAGAGCAAATTTCACTCTTTGTGTATGAAAACTGAAAGCTGATTGGCTGAAAAACTTGGCAGGGTGCCAAAAATTCCGGGCCATTACTGATTGGATAATGCCTGGAATTTTAACCAATCAGAGAGCAGGGATTTCAATAATGCCCGGAATTTACCAGCTTTAGCCTTTAATAGTCCATATACACTGTCTTTTGTTGTCACGGGTGCTCACCACAAACCAGGACTGGACTGCGAGGCTGAGGTGGGGATATGAAAACACCGACCTAGGCCGCAAAGCCGGGTCCGGGTTGCGCAGCTCGTTGTTGTGGCAGGCCGGGTCCGGGCAGGAGAGGGTTGGATCGTAGGAGGTACTTGCCGTATCAGGGTTGGAGAAGTTGAGAGAAGTCAGAGTCCGAAGCCAGGGTCGTGGGCAAGAGAGAGTAGAAGTACGATGAGAGAGCCGAGTCCAAGGGTGCCAGAGGTTAGGAGTTCGGATACAATGCTGGGATCTAAGTATAAGGAGACAAGACTAATGCAACGAAGTGGCTTGTAGCAAGCACAACTAAGAACTAACTATGCTCAGCAATCAGCCTAGGGCTGATTGAACTAAATACCAGTGAGGAGCCAATGGGGATGGTAGGAGGTGAGGTCACAGGTAAGTGTACCGCTGATAGGCCGGGGCTGGGTGCAGGGCAGGTGCTGAGGATTCCAAGCGATTGGTAAATGCAGCTATATATAAGCATTCGCGCGTGCATGCGCATGCGTGCGCCCGCGACAGGGACTCAGCGCTGGAGTGGCTGCCAGGAGGTGCTGGTGTGCATGGCAGTCCAGCTCGGTGGCGCATGCAACCTGGGCAGCTGGAACGTGAGTCACTGCCGATCGGGAGGCGGCAATCCGGGCGCGGCATTCACGCGTCCCCGCGACGGGAATTGACGGCATGCGAGGAGTGCGGGGAGAGAGAGGCAACTCAGAAGGTAAGGGACGCAGCGCCCTTACATTTGTCTATTTTTAACAAAACATATTTTACTTATCAATGGAACGAAATGCAGGACAGTTTTTGAACACTGTTTCCCTTGTGGATGCTATGGACTGATATCCTGAAAGTCCTCCTTATGGCTTCCTTCACTTCCTTGTTCCTCAGGCTGTAGATAAGTGGGTTGAGCAAAGGAGTCAGCGCTGAGTAGAAGACAGATACCACCTTGTCCCCATGGAAGGATCTCGTTGCTGAGGGCCTCACGTACATGAAAATAACCGTTCCATAGTATATAAAAACCACAAGGAAGTGAGAGGTGCAGGTAGTTAAAGCATTGCGTAGCTCAGAGGCTGAAGAAGTGGCAAGAACAGTTATCATGATATGGACATAAGACGCCATGATGAGGGTGAAGCATCCTAGGATCACTAGCCCAGCAAGGAAGAAGAAGATAATCTCACTCAGTTTGGCACCGTGGCATGAAATTTTTACTAATGGTGAAAAGTCACAGAAAACGTGGTCAATTTCTTGGGAGCCACAAAAAGACAATCTGGTTACAGGGATGATAACAATTACCATAGCAATGGCGCTGACTATCCACGCTCCGGCTGCAAGAACTTTACAGAATGTATCACTCATGATGATCAGGTAGCGCAAGGGGTTGCAGATGGCAATATAGCGGTCAAAAGACATTATGGCCAGGAGAAAGTTCTCAGTGGATCCAAAGAAGAAGAAGAAGTAGAATTGTGTCAAACACCCCACAGCAGAGATGGTCTTCCTACTACTGAGGAAGTCGACTAGCATTTTGGGGACGGTAACAGAGATATACCAGATCTCCAGGAAGGAGAAGTTGCTAAGGAAAAAATACATGGGCTTGTGGAGACGCCGGTTGGCCCTCACAATGCTGATGATGAGGACATTGGTAGTAATGGAAAGGAGGTAGATGAGGAGAAACACAACGAAGAGGACAGATTTCTCCTGGTGGCCAAGAGGGAATCCTTGTAGGATGAATTCATTCACTATGGTAATGTTATCTGTCTCCATAAAGTTTTCACAAGAACAGTTGCTGGAAAAGAGACTTTTGACCAAATAGGATCGGGAGTAGTATGGACTATGATCTCTAGGATATCCAGACTCCCGCTCTTGATTCTTGAAGTGGAATAACCTTTGTAGGATTCAGTTTTCCAGTCTAGAAAAAGATAATATGTTTAAATTTGTCTTTTTATATAGATATGTATAGAGTTATGTTATATATTAAACACACCAACTTACATAAAAACATTGAATTTACAGTTTCTTAATTGGGGTGTAACCTGCTTTTAAGCTTTACTGAATTACCTAGTGGTTTACAGAGCGGTACTAGTAATATAATGTATTTTTGTATATGGGAAGTGTAGAGGGAGAAAGGGGGTGGCCCGGTATTAAAGGGGTTGCACCCCATATGGCCATCCCCTGACCTCACCAGAGAGACAAGGGGTTAACTGGACTGCGGTCCAGGGATGAGGTTTGCACCTTGTTGTACCTTGAAAATGTATGTTCCCCTGTTCCCATGTTTCATTATAAGCATGTATTTTAATGTTTTAAAGTGCATTTCTGTATCTCCAGTTCTGGAGGTCGCAGAGAGTTCATATTTGGCCAATATGTGGAGTCACTGTAGGCATTAAAAACTGGCAAAGGTCGACCCACTGAGCCCACCAGAATGGAACTTATTAATATGTGTAGATAATAAAGTGTATATGTATTTTATTTTGGATCTGTTCTGAAAATGCAGACGCCATTTGCTAGGCTAATAAGTCATGAAGGGCAGACGGCTGAGTAGCCTAAGCACGGTGATCAAAAAGTAACTGCCTTGATTGTTACCCAATGTCTAGGGATTAAGTATTAGTCAATCAACAAACTCTGCCAGTCTAATTGTTACCTGAGGGCATGGGTTAGTCTGTTAGTCTGTGTCTCCACATTAGAGAGTGGATATAGATAATTGTTCACCAATAGGCTGTGTTCAATGTTAAGAATAGGGTTGCACAGGTATATAAACTGTGTCAACCCTACAGTTTTTAGTTGTGCTGGAGTTGTGCTTCTGATACCATCTTGAATGTCACTGGATTGCTGGAGTTATGCTTCTGATTCCATCTTGAATGTCACTGGACTGCTGGAGAATTGCTAGTGGATACTTCTCCATCCCCCAACCCTAAGTAAGTGTTACCTTCTTGTCTGTTAATTGTACTATATTGCTGTGTTCACCTTATTTAAGGAATAAATTATATTTTATTATATCTAAGCCTCGTTTAGTTCAACCCAGATATTTGGTGTTCATTATATCTTGTCATAAACTACCGTGACAGGAAGGGCTTGGGGAAATCTTGTCTTATCTGGACAGATATGTTAACAGGCTGCATTATAAAGATGACAATGACTGTGCCCCTAGATCTCTGCTCTGGGCATTATATTCTCCTCTTTTATCACCCTGACAGTCAGAGAGGAAATGGTCAGGAAGAGGAATACAAGAAACATGTGAGTTTCCTGGGCTAGAAGCAAACCCAAGTGAGCAAACTGCCACAGGGCGGTGGTTGGTGGTCATGGTATCTTGGCATCTTGGGGTGAAAGACCTGTGGGAAAATGTAAAGAATAATTGTAAGAAAGTGTATGGGAAGAGGAAAAGAAAGACGTATCTAGGCACCTAAGTGGACGGATGCAGGTAAAAAATATTAAAATGGGGGCGTGGCCAGGAGGTTAAAGGGTCTGGTCGCAGACTGCTTGGCTCCGCAGATCGTAGGGGGAAAAAGCCGATCCAGACACCCCAAAGACCATGGACAAACACCTAAAGAGGTACAGACACGGGCACAGAGGACACTGGGCACCTCCAGAATAGATTCTAAACCCAAGATCGGGAGCTGTTGAACTGTCCGCGGCGCGCAGGTTCTCTCTTGCCTTCCAGGAGATCTAAGGCCTCGGCCAGGATGGTGCTGAGTGGGCGGGCGCGCTTACGCTGGCCGCGATGAAACACATTGCGGCAATGTGTGTGGCCAGCCTGAGCATGCGCCTGAGCATGCGTGGTGCTTACCTGCTTGCCGAAGCAAGCAAAATTGAATTTGGCTCGTGCATCACGTGAGCGGTTTGCCCAATGAGGGGGAACCAGTTCCGTGACGTCATGGCCGCGCCCCCTGAATCGCTCCCCCCCCCCCCCTGCGCGCACCTAGCCAGCCACAAATCTCCCAGCGGAGCAGGGAGCGTGACATCACACCGCATGAGTGTCAGCGCGCCCACTACCTGCCTGGCCACAGCCTAAGATGGCCGCCGGACTTGGGTTAAACAAACGGATCGGAGATCCACTAACAAGAGGAAGATAGGGGGGAGCCCTGAAATTTGCCGTGGCTGACGGGAACCTAAAACCCCATAGCAAGCGGAGGGGTAGCCGGGCCCCCCTTTCACGGCTGCTCCGGTTATACTCGCATTGGGCCGGGAGTGCGAGATGGCGCCGAGCCGCATGTAAAGCGCCAAGCTTCCCTGATGGACGTGCCACAACGGGTCTAGAGCGGGTTTTCCCCCGTGGGATCTAAGGTCCTCACTGCCTCCAGTGAGAGGAGGGGGCCCAGGCCAGATGGGAGATCCCTTTTTTGAGAGGAAGGGCGCGCTTGGGAGGACGTGGGACGGGCCTACTAAAAGGAGGTTGGTGGCCATCTTGGGAACTTTAACACAGCTGTGGGAGGGCTGCTTCAATAACAAGAGATGAACGCGGGCCATGTGACAGTGAATCTGCCCTTGTGTACCCCAGCAGAGAGGGGCCCTCTGGTGTATAGCAGGGAGAGTGATATATGCAGAGCAAGAGAAGCTCCAAAAACCTGCACCTAGAGGGGTGAACATCTGCAGAATTGAGCCCTCATAGGTGAGACAAATATTTCTCCCTCCCCACTGCTACATTCTTCCCTCTGGCCTAACACCTGTTTTAGCACTCACCGTGCCCCGTGTACCCCCCAAAATAGCCCTGGAGAGAGGAGGAGGGATGGAGACACCAGGAAACCAGGATCTCAATTCAAAATAGGTAGAAAGCCAGTGCATCAGAAAAAAACAAGTCCTGTTTGGCATAATAAACTGAGGTTTAGGATAAACTCCTTCAAGGTAAGCATATAGTATAACGAAGCCCTAATAGGGTTAGGGGACTAGTACCTAATGCCAGCGGCACCATAAATAAATAGTACAGACCAACGTCCCATATATCAGAGAAAAAAGGGGTACAGCGGCCCACAAAGTGAACTCACTCAGTTTCTCCTGGAGTATCCAATCTCAGAATCTTCATAGGCATAGTGCAATCTCCCAGGTGATGGCAGGAACAAGTAGAAAAATAAGGCAGTGCACTGCCCAAAGTAACAGAAGGAGGCTCAAAACTTGGTGGACCCCTGCTGTGGCCTAGGGGGGACCTTTTTGTCCACTTTTTATGTAATAAATCTATTTTTTGTTGCTTAAAACCGTGAGCCTCCTGTTACTTTGGGCAGTGCACTGCCTTATTTTTCTACTTTCTCAATTCAAAATAAGTGAAAAGTCTGCAAACAATGCCGAGTGAGCACAATGCCTCAGTAATGAGGGGGCTTAATTCAACTTAAAAACACGCATCACTCATACAAACTCAGCTTCATTTATAAATAAAAGCTCACCGACCAATAACACTCATGCCATCCAGCAAACAACAAAAAAAAGTGGCGGCCCCGCGGGAGGCCTCCCCTTTCTATAAAAAAAACTTAATACGGGGACTAAAGATCAAGAAGCGTCTATCACAGGTGAAGACCCAGAACCAGACTCCGAGGTGGAAGCCGATACCCCATTCACTCGTAGAGACATGCTGGCATTTGTTCAAGATATAAAAAGTTATTTTCGCTCAGAGACAGAGAGTATTCACCGCAGCCTCAAGGACGAAATTGCGTCCATAGGAGACCATATTGTGGACTTGGAGGAGAAGGTAGATACCAACGCCCTTGCCCCAAGCCCAAGAAATCCACAAAAAAATAATCTTTGAGAAACTTGAAGACACGGAGAACCGGTCAAGACGTAATAATTTACGGATCAGAGGAGTACCGGAAGAAGTAGACAATGCCCAACTAGATACATATCTTACCTGGCTTTTCACGTCTCTCCTACCAGAAGCATCGCTGGATAAACTTCAGATGGACAGAGCTCACAGGCTTCCCAGACCTAAAAATCTTGATCCAGCAAAGCCATGGGACGTGATCACTCGTCTACATTATTTCCGTTCTAAAGAATAAATATTGAGAGTTGACCGATCTACCCCAAAGATTCAACTAGAGAATGTCCAACTTCTAATTTTCTCTCACTTGGCCCAAATCACGCTGAACAAACGGTGAATGTATGCGCAGATCACCAACACATTGCAAAATAATACAATTCACTATCGCTAGGGATTCCCATGCAAGCTATTCTTTACTTACCAGGAAACAATGTACATCTTTCTCTCCCCAGAGGAAGGCGAGGAAAAATTGAGATCACTGGGTTTACTTGAGCCAGAAAAACCAGAGGCTCCCCAGCAGGATCGTCTCTCACCCAAACCGGGCATGGGAAAAAACTCCAACTTCAATGCGAACGAAAATTAAGCCTATCTGAAAAACCAGATCTGACTACACATTAGGAATTTGCCTACGTTGACACTGCCGGTTGCGACGTGTTCCGGTCATAAGTTACAAGTGGATATGTTGTCTACTCCAGATCTGCTTCTCAAAGTTAAACAAAGGTCTTGGGTTACCTGGAGATTCTATGCCAGAGTGAACACTTTGAAAGATCAGAGCTGACTGCACATCAAGAAAACTGAATGTCCTAAATGTCCTGAATATAGGTTACAGGTTGATATCAGAGCTGACAGCATATAATTAAACCTTAGACCATATTAAACCTAAGACAGTATCTCAAGCCGAGAGGTGCTTTGGACAAAAGATACAAGTTCATATGTTGCTCATTCTTGAATTGTTTCTTTAAAGTTCAGTGGTTAATCTTATGTTATATATCAGGTATTAAATGTTAAGTTCTATGTATACATTTTATTCTGTTTTCTCCTGATATGTTAAATATAGGTCTTGAGATATCTGAACACTGTCCACTGGCTTGAACTACCTAATGTCTCAAAAAATGAGAAAAGAAAAGGTGATGTAAATAATTACAATGTTTGATTCTCCCCATCCCCCCTGTTTTGAGGTGTATGACCACCTATACAATGCACACCGTATTCTATGGTGTATTATTTTTGTTTCTCCTTTGAAAAAGATTTCCCCCTGGAGAAAGGAGCACTGCGGCGTCAGGCCGCTAGGTCGCTGAAAGCCTCTCCCACCCCCCCATCCATTAGTTTCGCATCACAGGATTTATTTTGGTTGGTCCCCCAAACAAAGTTTGGAAACCGGGGTCCTCTGTATATCCCACCCGACCTTGTTTATCCTTTCCCTATGTCCAGTTTTACAAGCATTGTAACAACTTGTGTATCTCTTGGTATATATGTTTTTGCACCAAAATGTTAACGAAGTTTGATACAATGATTTTTCTGATGCGAACATATTATCACTCTGTTCACCTATATCATATACCACTGAAATATTACTATGCCAATTAATATAATTTCCCAAAATACCAAGGGATTAAACACACCCGCGAAAAAGGCGAATAGCTCTTTCAGAGGCTAGGAGGAGATATAATTATGCTACAAGAAACCCATTTGAAAAAAGGAGACCAATCATTGTTATTTATTAATGATTATCCCTTAATTTATCATTCATCATCCCCTACGAAAAAAATGGCGTGGCCACACTTTTCCACAAAAATTTAAATTTCAAAGTAGACAAAATCAGAACAGATCTCGCTGAAAGAATTTTAGTTATCACAGGCTCACTGAACTCTACCTATCTAACAGTATTCAACATCTATGCCCCTAATGAGAACCAAGAGTTTTTCTTTCAGGAGTTAACAAATGTATATAATATATTCTGTCCAGAATGGTCTTCTAGTCCTAGCAGGTGACTTAAACGCAGTAATGGACCCAAATTTAGATAGATTTCCCCGTCCCCGACTATCACAAAAGGTAGCTCCTTCTGCTCAAGGTCTTGTTTCCATGACCAAAGAATTGATGCATGTAGATTCCTGGAGATTAATGAACGCTAAGGTTAAAGACTTTTCTTTTTTTCTTCCATCCCCACAATAGTTATTCACGAATACACTATATTCTGCTTGACCAACAAATTAGCGACAATATCTCCTCAGCAACAATTGTCCCCTCTGCTTGGTCAGACCATTCCACAATTATGACTAAGCTGGACGGTCTTACCACCAAAAATAAAACAAGATCTTGGTCTCTAAACCAATCTTTATTGATGAATCCAAGTAATCTCCAAGTAATGGAAGAGGAGCTGGCCCAATATTTTGACAAATAATACCCCAGAGGTCTCCTCTTTCACCCTTTGGGAGGCACATAAATCAGTGATTAGGGGCAAACTGATTGTGCTGGTTTCCCGGAAAAAACAAAACAAATTTAAACATTTACGCAAAAATGAACAGAACTAGAATCTATCCATAATATACACGTTTATTCACATTTCAAAATTGTCTCGAATTTATGCTATTATTTTGTAAATGATAATTATTAAATTCTAATGTTTTATAAAACATATCAACATAATTTTTTTTTAGATTATCACAATAATGCTATAAAATTTACCAAGTGGTTAATGAAGAAAGGTACAGGAACTGCGTTCCCCCCGTGTCCCCCCTGGAAAAAAGCCCTGGGTATAAGAAAAAAAAATCCGAATCGAACAGGGAGAGGTGACACCAAAGAAAGGGAAGGGGTAAGGAGGTAGAGTCAAACGTTTGTGATAACCATTAGCAACCACTATCTTTATTATCAACTGAAAACATCCACTGTATACATTATTAAAGGATTTCGCACCGTAGTGAATCTACTCCAGACAGAAATGGAGATAGATTGAGACAAGGACATGGGTGAAAGAATGAGAGAGAGACAGAGTATGTGTGTGTGTGTGAGAGAGAGAAAGAGAGAGAGTAGTGACAAGCTCCTCCGAAAGACAAAGATAGGAAGACATAATCCACTGATAGAGATAAACTACTGTATTGTACTGTAACACAAACATAGAATTGAGTAAATGTGAGCCCCAGATAGAGAGACAGTGTTAGTAAAATACAATGATATGTAGGAACATAAGAAGAAAACACAGGGAGAGAAAAATACAATGAAGAAACAAAGAAGTGAAAGGATAGAAAGAGATGAATAGAAAATAGTAATGATAGGGGTACAGAAACAGTAACACCCTCTTACCTGCTGGCTGAGATGTATCACCTCTCACACATGTCACTATGTTCCTCATATTGTTACCCTCACTTTATATCCTGTGTGAGCATCTCTGGGACCACTGACTGTTCATGCAGCTTTCACCAAGGGACAGTGAAAGCAGTTTGAGAGAATTCCCCATAGGACACAGCAAATCATTGTATCAGCACAGTGAATGAGGAGTTATGAAGACATTACATGTCATATGCATGGGTTGACCCACACTGCATGCAATGTATTGGGATTTGGAGCATAATCATGACAGAGGGGTATTCTTAAGGATTCTTTCCCACAATGGGGATTAGTGGCAGTGATCTGTTTATTGAGGAATATCATGGTCATTAGTACCTTCAATAATAGAAGCAATATAACGTGATTTCATTTTAAAGTTGTCTTTGGAATGGGATTTGAGACTTGGGAGTCTCTTAGATGCACACGTGTTGCATCTCAGTTTTACAGTCAAATAGAGACCATAATATAACTAGCATGCCATATAACAGCTTTAATAGGAAAGGCAACTGAAAAGCATAATTCTAGTCCAACGGTTCGATCCAGGGAAGGTTCTTCCTTAGGGACCACCTGCGATGCACATGTACTTTGGCCAAAATATTTTAAGCCTACCACCACGTCACGGTAACCCCATTTCAGTAGGTCCTACACTACTGATGTTCTGTTCCCTGTAGGGAATGCCTGGCTGCATTTCCCTTAGCCTTAGTTGTTCCTGTGTTACAAACATAGCTGGCTTTTTAGCCTGTTGCCTTGGCAACTACCCCCCTTTTTACTCCTGTGAGTTGGCCTGCCCTTCCTCCCCTTGCTATTTGGTTCAGGCCCTGTTCTATTTCCCCTAGGATTATGTCATATCCCACCTCTTTCACTTTTGGTCTCCCTGCAGCTAGTCCTCACTCTGATTCCCTGCTAAAGTTATTGTTATTTACCTATCCCCACTGCCATTATTTTTCCTATTCCTTCTCATTACATGTTCCCATACCACAGTGTGTTCCCCTAGTACTTTTTGCCCCCTTTTATTTCTGTCTTGTTCCCCCCAATAAACATCTCAGAAAATAGAAGCCTCCCCTTTATATGGTACTAACTGATATACCCGGCGTTGCCCGGGATGTAAATCCGTAATAGGTAGTATTATTTATAAATCGTGGAACAATAGGTGACTATTTGTTGTAAAGGTTGGGTAATAATGTTGAAAAGAAAGATGGAAGAAAATGTAATACGATGTTGTATAAAAATGGTTTATTGTAAACACACCACAGTCACAGAAAAAAGAATAGGTGCAGAACAGCGCTAATGATATAACAAATGATTACAATATATATAGGCAGCCAGGTGAATAACTGGTGGTACAACCAGTCAGAGTGACAAAACAAAAAAAGGGGTAACCGGCGCCAAAGGGGTAAATGACAAACCAATTATGGTGTAAAGTCCAAATGCAGTCCTTGAGATGATTGAATATGATGATTCTCACCTCAACAGGATATATGTGGAAAAAAGAGAAAAGAAAAACAGATAATGGTGCAGTAAATCAACACTGGGGGGGTGGACAAAGACTGACAACATGAGACATACAAGACATACAAACGTAAAACACTAGCACAGCCTTTATATTAATAAAAAGCAAATTTATTTAAGTGTGGAAGGTGCATGAACCGCATCCGGAGGGGTAAAATTACAACCCTACTCACAAGATGCTGGAAAGGTTAAGGCAACGAACTGGATGCATGCAGCTTGGCTCTCAAGATGGCGACCGGAGCACTCTGCTTGGCGTCCACACGTGACCGGGATGGAAGGCAGGTGACTCAGATGACGGGGCCTCTAGGCGGACGTGACGTCTCCTCCGCTGTAGTCCCACCACAGGCTCACTTTCTCCAATCCTCCTCAGCAACCGCGATATCGCTGCAAATCGGTTGTAGCACTTTGAAGACTGCAGATTTCTCCTCTTGGGACTGCAGACTTCACCACGATCTGGAAACACTCTAAAAACTCGAAACTTCCCGACGCGTTTCGTACGCATGCGCGTACTTCTTCATGCACCTTCCACACTTAAATAAATTTGCTTTTTATTAATATAAAGGCCGTGCTAGTGTTTTACGTTTGTATGTCTTGTATGTCTCATGTTGTCAGTCTTTGTCCACCCCCCCAGTGTTGATTTACTGCACCATTATCTGTTTTTCTTTCCTCTTTTTTCCACATATATCCTGTTGAGGTGAGAATCATCATATTCCATCATCTCAAGGACTGCATTTGGACTTTACACCATAATTGGTTTGTCATTTACCCCTTTGGCGCCGGTTACCCCTTTTTTTGTTTTTTTAAACACACCACAGTACAATGAATATTTTGGTGACATAAGTGATGTGAAAATGTGAGGCGTGTATCCTGCTAGGGTGTGAGCTTGTGTGAGGCGGCAGGTGGGTGTTCAGTACGGGTGGCGCGTGGGTAGTGAGTGCTGGCTGTGGGTCGGGGTCCTGCTAGGGTGTGAGGCGGCGGGTGTGTGGCGAGTGCGGGTGACAGCTGGTCAGTGATATTGTTGCGTAGGGGCAGGATGCGGCAGGTGTGTGTCGAGTGTGTGGGGTGGGTGAGAGGCGGCGGGTGTGTGTCGAGTGTGGCGGGTGTCTGTTGAGTGCGTGCGGCGGCTGTGTGGCGCAGGGGTGTGAGCGGTGGGCGGGTGAAAGGCAGAAGTGCGGGTGGGCGATAGGCAGAGGCGGGAGGGCGGACGAAAGGCGTTGAAGAAGGGGAGGTGAGGTCGGAGGGGTGGTGAGGGGGGGTGGTGGTGGGGGGTGGTGAGGGGAGGTGAGGGGGGGCTGAGGGGAGGTGAAGGGGGGAGGAGGGGAGGTCGGAGGGGAGGTGAGGAGGATGGGTGGTGAGGGAGGGTGGTGGGGGATGGTGTGGGAGGTGAAGGGGGGGCGGAGGGGAGGTGAAGGGGGGGTGGAGGGGAGGTGAAGGGGGTGGAGGGGAGGTGAAGGGGGGAGGTGGAGGGGGGTGGAGGGGGGGTGGAGGGGAGGTGGAGGGGATGTGGAAGGGAGGGGAAGTGGAGTGAGGGGAGGTGAAGGAGGGTGAGGGGAGGTGAAGGGGGGTGAGGGGAGGTGAAGGGGGTGAGGGGAGGTGAAGGGGGGTGAGGGGAGGTGAAGGGGGGTGAGAGGAGGTGAAGGGGAGTGAGGGGAGGTGAAGGGGGGTGAGGGGAGGTGAAGGGGGGTGAGGGGAGGTGAAGGGGGGTGAGGGGCGGTGAAGGCCGCTCCCTCACCCGTCCGGCAGCTCCCTCACCCGTCCGGCAGCTCCCTCACCCGTCCGGCAGCTCCCTCACCCATCCGGCAGCTCCCACGTGGATCTGAGGCGGGAGGCAGCGTGTTGTGGCCGCTCCCCCGCTATGTCCCAGGCGCTCGCTCCGCTCCCCCACTGACTGTAGTGTGTGTGTGTCTCCTTCACTCCGCCTCAGGCCAATGAGAGGTGTGCGGGGCGGGCTGGCCAAGGGAGCAATCTCATTGGCCTGGCCCAAGGTCCAATGAGATTGCCGCTAGGGACACGGGGAGGGACACAGGGAGACACATACAGACACGGACACATAGGACACTTTCAGAAATATATAGTAAGATAGGTATTGAGTTAAGCTGTCTGCCTCTACTCACTTACCACAGTGAGCCTGGGACAGAACAACTGATATTATACTGTCTTATGTATTTCTTCCACTGCATAGAGAGAAGAAAGGAAACAAAAATGCTGCAGACAAACGCATGGGGTGCGTGACATATCGTGACGTGGTTGTACGCAAAATATTTTGGCCACATTTTTTAACTACATGACCCATATTTATGAAGAAAGGATATAGATAAAATACATAGTGAAGCACTAAATGATTTGCCATTGGATGTAGCTTTGGGGCCTTTTTGTCTCTTATTTTAGTCACTGTTGATTTTTGAATAGGAGGTGTTACTAGTCCCTAATACTCTGTCTTTTGTCTATATTTTGTTGGTAAATGTTTTACTTGTCAATGGCAGGCAATCACAGACAATTTTTGAACACAGCTTCCGTTGTGGATACTTTGGACTAATATTCTGAAAGCCCTCCATGTGGCTTCCTTAATTTCCTTGTTGTTCACAGTATAGATAATTGGGTTCACCAAAGGAGTCAGCGCTGAGTAGAAGACAGATACCACCTTGTCCACATGGAAGGATCTTTTGGCTGAGGGCCTCACATACATGAAAATAACCGTTCCATAGTATATAAATACCACAATAATGTGTGAGGATTAGGTAGTGAAAGCATTGCACAGTTCAGATGCTGAAGAAGTGTCAAGAACAGTTATAATGATATGGATGTAGGACGCCATGATGAGGGTGAAGCATCCTAAGATTACAAACCCAGCACGGAAGAAGATGATGATCTCACATAATTGTGTGGCATGACATTTTGACCAGTGGTAAGAAGTCACAAATACGCGGTAAATTTCCTTGGAGCCGCAAAGAGACAATCTGGCTAAAAAGATGATAACAATTACCAAAGCAATGGTGTTTACTGTCTATACTGCGGCTGCAAGCACTGTGCAGAATATATTACTCATGGTGATCAAGTAACACAATGGGTAGCAGATGGCAACATACTGTAGCAGTCAAAAGGCATTATGGCCAAGAGAAGGTTCTCAGTGAATCCGAAGAAGAAGGAGTAGAACCGTATGAAACAGCCGACGGCAGAGGTGGACTTCCTAGTACTGAGGACGTCAACCAGCATTTTGGGGGCAGGAAGAAGTTGTTAAGAAAGAAGTTGTTAAGAAAAAAATACATGGAATTCTGGAGATGTCCGCTGGCCCCCACAATGCAGATGACCACTGCCATCTACTGCACTTATTCCCTCACCTGCTGACTCTGTAAATCTCCCAACATTCCACTTAGATTGTAAGATCCCCGGGGAAGGGAATTCCTTTCCTATTGTCTGACTTTGTTGCACTTATTGTATTATAATGCCCTGTTATGTTTTTTGCCTCTTTTGTAAAGGGCTGAGTACACTGTGAGCACTATATATATATATATATATATATATATATATATATATATATATATATATATATATATATCTATATATATTCACAAGATTTTATTAAGGATTGTCACAGAACATAAAGTTAAAATACAAAGCACAGAAAGTTTTTTAAAATAAGGCATGGATCCCCTATATATAGCAAAACTTGTTATATCCTCTAACCAGAGGGTCCCATTAGGGACAATACAAAAATCTGAATAAACAGGATAAATGCTCTAAAGTACCTGACAGGGTGGAAACAGTAAAGCTAACAGCAGACAAAAAATGGTGGCTAAGTAACGTGGTTAATACAAAGAACAGCAATACACTTCTATCTCCCTTAAATCTGGGATAAATACAGAGTAATGCAACGTCAATAAGGCTCAATGTAAAACACACATAATGCAGTCAAAAAAGCACACCTTAGTCTGCAGCAGCAAATAAGCAATACGTCACCTCAAGTCAGGTACTCAGCAGTGTCTGGGGAGGAAACAAGGAGCAAAGCTCATAGCAAGTGAACATGTCCCTGAGGAGGGACAAAACAGGGGATCCTGCCTACTAGACCTGCTCCTACGCGTTTCGGCCTGAGCCTTCTACTGGGAGTGGTACTGTAGGCAGGGTAACATGCATCTTAAAAAGGGAACTAATTGGGCCAGTGAGTGGTGCCACCTGATATAATTAATAGATAACATGAGGAATAAAGGGTAAACAGATGGACATAATGAGCTTGCATATGGTGTCATAACCAGAGGGCCAATGGTAGGGGTATGCCGTGTCAACGCCTACCTTAATGAGAGAGGGCAGTGCTGGCAGCTAAATTCCCTAAATTTAGCTGCCAGCACTGCCCTCTCTCATTAAGGTAGGCGTTGACACGGCATACCCCTACCATTGGCCCTCTGGTTATGACACCATATGCAAGCTCATTATGTCCATCTGTTTACCCTTTATTCCTCATGTTATCTATTAATTATATCAGGTGGCACCACTCATTGGCCCAATTAGATCCCTTTTTAAGATGCATGTTACCCTGCCTACAGTACCACTCCAAGTAGAAGGCTCAGGCTGAAACGCGTAGGAGCAGGTCTAGTAGGCAGGATCCCCTGTTTTGTCCCTCCTCAGGGACATGTTCACTTGCTATGAGCTTTGCTCCTTGTTTCCTCCCCAGACACTGCTGAGTACCTGACTTGAGGTGACGTATTGCTTATTTGCTGCTGCAGACTAAGGTGTGCTTTTTTGACTGCATTATGTGTGTTTTACATTGAGTCTTATTGACGTTGCATTACTCTGTATTTATCCCAGATTTAAGGGAGATAGAAGTGTATTGCTGTTCTTTGTATTAACCACGTTACTTAGCCACCATTTTTTGTCTGCTGTTAGCTTTACTGTTTCCACCCTGTCAGGTACTTTAGAGCATTTATCCTGTTTATTCAGATTTTTGTATTGTCCCTAATGGGACCCTCTGGTTAGAGGATATAACAAGTTTTGCTATATATAGGGGATCCATGCCTTATTTTAAAAAACTTTCTGTGCTTTGTATTTTAACTTTATGTTCTGTGACAATCCTTAATAAAATCTTGTGAATTTGTACTGCCAGGCAAACTAGAGTGCTTTTTTTAGGGCTCTTTTTCTCTCTTGCAATATTATATGCCCTTATAGCACCACCGACAGATTATTATATCTAGATTCACCTTGTCGGTTTTTTAGTTGCCTTAACTTGTCTTATGGATGCGGGGTCATCTCTTTTTCTCACAAAATATATATATATATATATATATATATATATATATATATATATATATATATATATATACACATACATACATAAATACACACACATACATACATACATACATTCATACTATTCTACACATATTGGTAGAGATGGAAAGGAGGTAGATGAGGAGAAACATGGCAAAAAGACAGCTTTGCCTGGTGCCCGAGAATGAATCCACGTAGGATGAACACATTGACGATGGTGACATTCTGCATCTCTATTCACTTTTTAAGCTGAAGTCCTGCTGGATAAGCGATTTGTGACCAAATAGGATTGTGTGTACAATACTGCACCGACACACTTTATTCGAGCAAATACCCAGTATGTACCTGGCAGATACCTGGAATGCGCCGCTCCTCACCTCTGACAAGCCCCGTTGCATTTGCCTTCCCAGCCTGGGTTCATGCCTGGCTGACGGGCGGCTGATCTGTTAAATGATAATGATTAGGATTTAATAGGCTGCAATGCTTCGCGTGTCTACCAGATGGCATAAATTCATGAATTGTAATGCAGTATATATATATATACTGTGCAGTATTGCAGCCAGCGGGAATAAAATGCTTCAATCCCTGCCTGGAAAATACCTCAATGCACTCGGGCAGAAAACAGTCACAAACCTCAATACACCCGGGTATACCCGAATTCGTGGGACTAGCCGAGCTCGAATAAAGTGTGTCGCCAGTGTAGCTTATGATCTCTAGGACATGCAGAGTCCCTTTCTTTTATTATAGAAGTGGAAAAAACAGTTCTCCATACAGCATATCTTATGGTGGTCTTCATTTTTATGCCTGTGCTATATGGAAAAGTGTGAGGAACAGTATCCGTCTCTTATACTTTGGGCTGCGACTGAAGAAGTTCTATATGGAAATGATAGAGGTGGCTATGGATAGATTTTCTCTACACCCCAGACTCCTTCACACACTTGAATATCATGGCCAGGAGGGAAGCTCACTCTGTGCTCATAGCGACTTTGGTATTTTGTTTATATTATTATTATAATTTAAAATTGTAGGCGAGAAAGGTTGGGAAATATAATGTCATGAATGGTGAATTTAAGGGAGAGGGAATTTCTCAATACCAAAGGTAGAAATGTCACTGTGTCGCTGCAATACTCAAGCATGGTAGATACCTCGAAGAATGATTTACAAATGGTTATTAGAAATGAAGAGATATGTTATAAAACTTTGGGAGGGAAGAATACATATTTGATCTGAGTTAAAATCTGAGTCCGTCCATATAGCCATTGATGTGCATTGTAGTCAAAAGCATCATTATGTCATTTAATTACACTTGTATGATGGGTACAAAAACTTTTGGCTCAAGAATTTTGAAAACCTAAACACATTTTAAGGGTTTAACTGCCCTGGTGTTTCAGTGTAATCGCCAACAGATTGCTAAGGTTATTAGTCAGTCTAAAAAGATCATGTCATGAACATCATGCTCCACCCAGTGATTATTTTAATAGTAATTACTATCTTTTTGTGCTTTTTTATTTTTTATTAGTGTAACACCCCTATGGACACACATACGGTAAGTTCAATGACTATGAACTAAGGAAAGAACTAAAATGGCAGGACAACCAAGGAGAAAGACAGCACTCCTTTTGACACAAACATATATGGTGCGGTGGGTTTGGGTTCTGAGCTTGCAGGGAGGGGGGTGTTTGTAAATTTCAGGTTCTAGATAGTTCTTGTAGCGACCTGTTCAGAAGGAAGAGGCAGGGATCTAGAGACAGGTCTAAATGTAAGACTATCTGTATCCAGTTCTACACTCTCACCCATAGGGCTGTCACTGCTGGGCATGACCACCACATATGTATGAACGGGGTCTGCCCACCACAACCCTTCGGGCACAAAGGGGAGAACCCCTGTATACGTTTTGATAGTTTTAAAGGCGTCAGGCACCACCGCATCATCACCTTATATGCATTTTCCCTGATAGTGGTGCATATTGAACATTTGGCCACTGCCAATTCCTCCCCAAGATCAGTTTCCCATTGGGTCATATATTTCAGTTTTGACTGGGAAGTAGCAAATGAGTTAGCAAAGTAGCCGTAAAGTTGAGATATGAGCCTTGACATACTAACATTACCTAGACATAGGGTTTCGTATTGGGTTAGTGGTAAGGAAGGACATGTCTAGGTGTAGAATGCTTTAAGTTGCAGGTAGTTTTTAGGAAAGTTTTTTTCTTTTTCGAAAATTCAAACGGTCTAGACCTAAATCATTGAGTCTTGATATGCCTACTTTTCCCTGCTGTCAAGTCTTTTCCTAATTCCAATTGAGACCCACAGTTTCAAGGCATGTATAATTGTCAGGTGAATCATTTTAGCTCTCATCTTTGGGGTAAGCCACATCAATTTGTCAAGCTCAACAGGGTGGACCAGGGAGGACTCAAGGGACACCCATCGTCTAAATTCTGGGCTAGAGTGCCACTATACCATTTGGCTTGAGTGAGCTGCCTTAGAGCTGGAGGTTTATCTCTTCCCCTGGGGGGAAGGTGGGAGAAAGACACAAGGAGGAAGGTGAGAGAGACACTGGGGGAAGGTGAGAGAGAGACACGGGGGGGGGTGAGAGACACTGGCTGGAGGGAGAGACACAATGGCTAAACGGAGGGATCAAGGTCAGGCAGAGATGGCAGAATTGAGGGGCTTGGGAGGAGGATGAGTTTTGGGGGGCTGAGGGTTATTCTTTGGGTCAGGGGGGTCACTTGGGAGTATTGATCAGCAGGGGAGATTCATCAGTACCCCCCTTGAGTCCCTGATCCCTGGGCAAAATTTAAAACAGGAATAAATAAATAATACATAAAACTGGAAGGTAGGAGTGGTTGATGCTGGGGAAAGCAAAGGGAGAAGGAAAAAAGGGAGGGTAGAAAGGGGGGCGGGAGAGGGAAGGGATGTAGCAAAGAGATGGATCAAATGTTCCATCAAGTACAGGGTACTGCCATGGGGACAACTTGTGCCCCCAGCAATGCCAATTTATATCTAAGGAAATGTGGTATATGTGGTGCTCAGAATCAGACCGGTAACTTCTGTAACATAATTGTGATTGAGACCATAAGCTTGGTGGTCTGGCGACGACGGAGTGCCCCTCAATAAGGCAATAATGCGTAGTAGCTGTAGGGGAAGTGACAAGTGGAGTCAGTTGGGACAGCCACTGTGATGTACACAATAATCACCCTAACAGTATATAATTGAAGGAACTATGTCCATTGAATAGCAGGGTTTAGATAAGGCACATTGGCACTTTACCTGCGCATCCGGGGGGGGCACTCTCAGGATCAGTAGCGTGCAGTCCATCAGATAAGAAGTCCAGAAGGATAGTTGGTGTAGATAGAGCACAGCTGCAGACGCCCTGCAATGTGAAGCAGGGAAAACAAAGCCAGGCCACTCCGCAATAGTAACAAAAAGTGTATTAAGCAAGCAAACACATACAGGGAACAAAAATAGAACAGATAGAACGCACCTACGCGTTTCGTACAATAGTACTTTATCAAGGTCCAATTTATATCTAGGCTGGTGGGAGGAAACAGTTGTCTTCAGTGAGTCCCAGGAAAGATACACTAAACACGTTGTTCTATGGGTCAGGTATATTGATGACGTTTTATTGTTGTGGGAGGGTACTGAGGAAATTATTGAAAGAATTCATTGGTGTTCTCAACACGAATGTTAATAATTTAGCGGTGGGAGACATATTGGGGGGAGGGGGAGAGAAAGAGAGACATGGAGAGGTGGGAGACATAGTAGGGGGAGGGGAAGAGAAAGAGAGACATGGAGAGGTGGGAGACATATTGGGGGTAGGAGGAGAGAAAGAGAGACAGGGAGAGGTGGGAGACATATTGGGGGGAGGGGGAGAGAAAGAGAGACATGGAGAGGTGGGAGACATATTGGGGGGAGGGAGAGAGAAAGAGACATGGAGAGGTGGGAGACATATTGGGGGGAGGTGGAGAGAAAGACACTGGGGGGAGGTGAGAGAGAGACACTGGGGGAAGGTGAGAGAGAGACACTGGGGAAAAGTGAGAGACACCGGGGGGAAGGTGTGAGAGAGACTGGGGGAGGTGAGAGAGAAAGACACTGGGGGGAGGTCAGAGAGAAAGACACTGGGGGGGAAGGTGAGAGAGAGATGCTGGGGGAAAGTGAGAGAGAACGACACTGGGGGGAAGGTGAGAGAGAGACACTGGGGGGAAGGTCAGAGTGAGACACTGGGGGGAAGGTGAGCGAGAGACACTGGGGGAAGGGGAGAGAGAGAGACACTGGGGGAGGTGTGAGAGAGACACTGGGGGGAGATGAGAGAAAAAGACACGGGGGGAGGTGGGAGAAAGACACTGGGGGAAGGTGAGAGACACTGGGGGAAGGTGAGAGAGACACTGGGGAAGGTAAGAGAGACACTGGGGGAAGGTTAGAGAGAGAGACACTGGGGGAAGGTGAGAGAGAGACACGGGGGGAGGTGAGAGAGACACTGGCTGGAGGGAGAGACAATGGCTAAACAGAGGGATGAAGGTCAGGCAGGGATGGCAGAATTGAGGGGCTTGGGAGGAGGAGGAGTTTTGGGGGGCTGAGGGTTATTCTTAGGGTCAGGGGGTCACTTGGAAGTATTGATCAGCAGGGGAGATTCATCAGTACCCCCCTTGAGTTTGGTTATGGGGGTCCCTGATCCCTGGGCAACATTTAAAACAGGAATAAATAAATAATACATAAAACTGGTAGGTAGGAGTGGATGGGAGAAGGAAAAAAGGGAGGGGTAAAAAAGGGAGGCGGGAGTGGGAAGGGATGTAGCAAAGAGGTGGATGAATGCCCCCTCAAATGGATGCCTTTGTGCACCAGAAAAAAACATATTACCAGATGCCAGCAAACAATAAAATAAACAGTGATACAATACCAGTATACTGACTGCGCACACGCCTGCAGCCCAAGCGATTTGTGAACTTGGCTGCAGGAAATTGCAGACGCGTGGCGGACGCGTCACAAAGCTGGTTCACCCTTATTAGCTGAACCAGCTCACGTGCGCTGACGTCATGTGATTTTTATTACATCAGGCAGGGGGGGCCTGAGAAATTTCATGGATGAAAAGGGGGGCTCGGCATAAAAAGTTTGCTCACCCCTGTTATAATGAATACAACCATAAGCAATGTCCTTTGATTATTAATCCAAATTAGTCCAGTGCTAGTTTGTGGATCCAGATGGAATTCGGCACATGGAAAGAGAAAAATATAGCAAACATAGTGTAATACTGTAGGTATATAGAGCAAAATAATCTAGTATTAAAGGAATGGTAAGTTCCTCAGAGGTAGGAAATAGTCAAGAAAGTAAGTTAAAAAAGATACGCTTAATAATCAATACAAATTCACATAAAAATCGACTCCACTCCTCACGCTGGCAGAAATTGAAATCCTACTTACAAGAGACAAGTAGGTATTGCGCATAGGGTTCCCCAAATCTATTAAAAGTCACCCAAATAACAGGCAGGACACCTTCACCATAATTCCCAAGGAGAGGCAGGAGGAATACTTCACACAACTTGGCACTTTAAACCATTTATTTACATTTCGTTACATCCATGTTAATGTATACATCTCTCTCTATCCGAGTGCTCTGTCTAACTTCCTCTTCAGTGGACACTTCTCCATTCAAATCCCAACTTTCCTCGCTAGAACCCAACGGCTCCTCCGAAGGTTCCATCAACAGCAGCTCAGCTCTTGCAAAGTCTTTGCCTACTCTAGGGCAGGGGTGCCCAAAAAGAGGGGCGCAAGATTTATCAGGGAGGGGGCACGCCGGTTGCAGAGGACCTGCGCTTTTCCCCATGGCGTTTAAATTAAATGCCGGGGGATCGCGTGAGGTCTCTGCAATGTCTCCTACCTTGTCTTCGGCGACGCATCACCATGGCAACACTGCGTCAAATTATGCCGCGGGGTCACGTGACGTCATGTTGCCATGGTAATGTGACGTCACGTGACCCCGCTGTGTGTTTTAACGCCGACGTCAAGGAAGGAGGGGGTGGGGGGGGGGACGAGCAGGTAAAGAGTGCAGGCAGGGGTGCGCAGGGGGAAAAGTTTGTGCACCCCTACTCTAGGGCATGACACATGCACCCAATGTCCTAATGATTGATTTTATAAGGCTGAAACAGGAAAAACTATAAGAAAAAGATTGAACATGCATTGCCACACCGGTGGGGGATCATTTGTGCAGCCATTATTATAATATCAAAGACATGAAAGTTACAACTAGCGTAAGGAATTTCAGAACTCGGAGAGAAAGAAAAACATGGGACTATAAACTCAAGCTAACTTTTAATGCATTGGATGCAGGACTCAATTGGGGAAATGGATTGATGTCTCATTATGATATATAAATGCCATATACCTTTGTAATTAGGTATCCCTATATACAGACTTCCTGCTCTCTACACCTCACACCTTCACTCTAATTCCTAACATATATTTCCTTTTATACATGGTTGTGTTCAGGAGGGGACTGGCGGGACTGCTGGTGTGTCAATGGACCCGCCGTACCCCCCCCCCCCCACACCTGCCGGCAATCCTAACGTGTAGGGCCTGATCCATGGGCCTTTAAGGACCTTCCCTCAGCTGACTGCTGCCCTGCCATGCGGCCCTGCAGGTGCATCCACAGGCACCTGCAGGTAGGCCCCTCCATGAGCCTCTAGCATTCCACACAGGCAGATCTTATTAAGGCTTCAGCTAGATAGCTCCCCTCATCCAGGCCCATACCATCCCACCTCCTACAAGCCCAAACCTATCCCCCCAGTCCATATCTATCCACCAAAGCCCATACCTTTGCCCCCCTCACCAGACCCATACCCTCCCCACCCCTATTCCCAGGCCATAGTTGGCGGCCATGGCTGTGTTACACTATCCAGTACTTGCAACTACAATGCAACTACAACACACATCACTGCGAAATGTTCAAAGAACTAGATTGGTCATCACTTGAGTCTAGGCGCAAAGTTAATCTTTCCTGTCTTGCCTTCAAATACTTTCAGGGCAAACTACCCACCTATCTGAACTAGCTCCTCTCCCCTACCACATGTAGCACTTATCATCTGAGATCTGACTCCAAAAGACTGTTCATGGTCCCAAAGTTCAACAAAGTATCCGGCCGCTCCTCCTTCTCTTACCGTGCACCCCAAAACTGGAACAGTCTACCGGAGACTCTCACAGCCACCACCGGTCTAAGTTCTTTCAAAACTAAAGCTGTCTCACATTTTAATTTGGTCTGTAACTGGTACATATGCCTATAATATATATTATCTCTAACTGTGCATGCAATGTCTTGTATATAATTTATATACCCTGTTCACTTATCACTTATTGTTGTTTTTTCACCACATATTCCCTTATGCACGGTGGGAGCTGCACAGCAATTCCTTCACTGCTCTTTCTGTGGAGGACTCTGTTTGGACTTTTTATGGTATCTTTTGGACATTCCTTAAATCATGTAAGGCGCCGGTTTTTCTTTTTTCTTGTGTCATCCAAGTACCTGATTGTACAATCAGTACTTACCTGGCGGCCTAGCTTCACCCAGTCAGGGTTCATAGTTCACATTATACAGTAGTATTTTATATTAGCGCTGATTATACACCATCTTTTTTCTTTGTGGTACCTGTTCACGTATGTAATTATGTATTTGTAACCATGTATTATTTGTCATCATAACTCTGAGCCCAGGACATACTTGAAAACGAGAGGTAACTCTCAATGTATTACTTCCTGGGAAAACATTTGATAAATAAATAAATAAAATCTATCTACCCTGACAACTTACACCCTTAATACTAGGGTAAGGCTGGGGGTGGGGGAAGGGAGAGAGAGTACCCTCGCAACAGCTAAGAATATGTTGTGTGGTGCTTCTATCTGGGGTAGATATGAACTAATACTTGTGAGAGAAAGGGACCCCAATGGAGAGTACTCAAACAGATGCACAGGATACACAGAATAAAAGAAAGGTGTATGTGCTGATAGGTAATATGTACACGATAAAAACCATTTATTGGAGTCTTGACTCAATATTAAAATAAAGTAGGACGCTAAGTGCCCAAATAATTGAGACTCAATAGAGCCAAAAAAGCGCAGCGAAAGTAAAAAATACCAGGTCTCAAGTGTATAGTGTAGCCTGCTCCCCTTGATGATATGTGCAGGGTAGAGCCAGATGCAATCAGTGCCTCCTGGAGACTGTCACTGCAGTGACATCATCACGTCAAAGGGGCGGGACTAACGCTCGTGATCGGAGCGCTCCCGGCACCCATACAAACTCCCTAACAGAGAGTTTGTTCAAAGCATTGAGCTTGAGACTTGATTAAACAGAGCAGCAACCGTGTATGTACTAGTGATTACACTTAGCATTAGCCAGTGTGTATACAGCCACAGAGCAGAAGCACGGTGCCTGCCTTTTTATGCTACCAGCTTCTCTCGTGTTTTTATTGTTCCTGAGTGTATGTAGACACTACTTGTGTACTACAATATTTTTTCTACCTACCTGGATTTATGGTCACTTGTGCACAGCAGGTACATCCATCAAGATATCTGTATTAAGGTATAATTCAAGTGAGTGTGTGTGAGTGATTTTTTCACTCTCATGGTGGCTTGACTTGCTAGCACCCCCCAGGGATTATAGCAGCGACCTGCTGACCTAGATTACCTTATGACTGGTGATTTTAGTCTGTCCCTTGGGAACTTACTATAGTAATTACTCACCTGTTCCACTTACCTGCATATACCTGGTGACGTGATATACACATATATACCACTCACCACTACCTTGGGCTAGATAACTAATAGCCACAAGTGGCTGTACCTGTGACCAAGTACTTATGGACACAGTCTCCAGGAGGCACTGATTACATCTGGCTCTACCCTGCACATATCATCAAGGGGAGCAGCCTACACTATACACTTGAGACCTGGTATTTTTACTTTCGTGGCGCTTTTTTGGCTCTATTGAGTCTCAATTATTTGGGCACTTAGCGTCCTACTTTATTTTAAAATTCACACACAGAGAAAGCAATATACTTAGCCAGACAGGAAACAGGGATGTGCACATAAGGCTGCGTCCCCCGTGCCGCTGACTGCGCTCATGCTTGAGAGTGGTGATGTCACCAACTCTTCAAGCACGAGCGCAGGGTGTCCGGCAACTTTTTCTGTAAGCGCGAGCGGAGGGCGTGGCCTAACAGTGACTGGCGCTGATTGGCTTAAGTGGTCATGTGACCCTTCAGCGCCCCACAAACTCGATTTCATCCGTCTCGGCAAGCACTGAGCGCCTGCAAGTGTGCATGCATGGGCACCGGCATGCACACGCTGCGTAAGGGTGGCCGGACAGATAAAAATTGATTGTGCTGACCGCGCTAAGCACCAAGCCTTACATAGGCCTCAGAGCAGGAAGTTGGCGAGTCCTGGGCTGCAAGACATCTGTGAGTTGTTGCCTTTAAATGAGTCCAGCCTGGTGGACATTTGTGGTAATGCATCCTCTTAAAGACCTGTCTGTGGCTCACAGTGACTCAGCTGTGACGCTGCGTTGCCATGGCAACGGGAAGTTGTGACGTCGGAACGCCGGAGCCAAGGTAAGGAGGGGCAGGGGCCTGAAGAGGGGGTGAGAGCTGGGAAGGGGGCACAGAGGGAAAAGATTGCGCACCCCAGCTCTATAGCATGGTAGCATTGACAGGGGCAGGGAGAAAAATATTGAATAATTGGATAAAGGATAGGTATAAGTAAAAAAATAATAAAGAAGATAGGGAGAGATGAAGTAGAACAACAGCTATTCAGATAAAGAGAAATAGAACCGGTATATAAAAAGAGACAGACAACACCAAAATAGAATACAGTGAATAAAAAGCCTCAGATATAAAGACAGTGATAGAAAACATATAATGATATGTAGAAACACAGGGAGAAAGGAAGAGGCAGAAAAGATAGCAAGAAGGGAATAGAAAAGAGTAATTATAGGGGTACTGAAACAGTGACACCCACTTACCTGCTGGCTGAGCTGTATCACCTCTCACACGTCACCATGTTTCTCATATTGTTACCCTCACTTTATATCCTGTGTGAGCATCTCTGGGACCACTGACTGTTAATGCAACTTTCACCAAGGGACAGTGAAAGAAATTGGAGGTAATTCTCCATAGGGCACAGCAAATCATGGTCTCAACTCAATAAATTAACCCTCTTACTGGGGGAGAGAGGAGTTTTCAAGACATAACATGTCATATTCATGGGAAAGCTCGTGTTAGTCCAGCATGTTTGAAGTCTTTCCAATTGATGTCCCTATTCCATATACTAGAGAAATAGAAAAATCTATCTCCAACTTAATTTGAAATGGACACAAACCCAGTGTAACAGGGGAGTAATCCCTGTTCAAGTAATGTGCCTTTAATCTAGCAGTGTGGTGGTTAACTGATGGTAGTCAATTAATAAACACCACCTGCCTGATTTAGATTGCTTACAAAAGCCTGTCTTGTGAGACAGGAAGTGACTCCTTAGCTCTGACTGAGAGCTGAACTTTGGAGACAGAGCAGTGTTCTTGATTCTCCCAGGAGAGACTGACCAAGAGAACACATATCTCTGGAGCTGACCGGTCTTGAGCTCTGCACAGCATAGCTGATTGCAAGACACCAAATAAGACTTCTAAACTTGGAAGCTGATATTTTCTGTGCACGCACGGGTGCGGTTCCAGGAGAGCAGAGAAGCTTACTCTACAGCAGCTAACAGATAAGACTTTCATTATTAAGAGACTGCTTATATCTGCTTATTTCATGCTATATGTTTTGGGGCTGCGAGACATGCTTGACTTAGGGAGTTGTGAATTAATTGCATGGTATTTTCACTAGAGATACTCCCAAGTGAATAGAAGCTTTGTTTCCCCCTTGTTTGGATGGTTTCCTGATGTTAAGGAAAAGGCACAATAAAGCCTTGTTATAATTTCACCTTACAAAAGTCTCCAATTGTGTACCTCTGTGAGCGTCCATCTACATATGGTGTCCGAAGTGAGATGAGAGGTGTCTTTGTAGTTAAAAAGGACCGGAGATTTTTATGTGAAATTTTTTTTGTTATGCTTTTTGCCTACAAACAGTCTGAGCAAATTAGAAAAAAAAAACCTCATGCAGCAAAGATCTGAGTTAAAGGGAAACTTACACTGCACTGAAACTTACAAAACCACAGATGGACTCTTTGCCCCAATCCCAAGAGGCGAGAGACTGCTGAAACAGCTAAAACTTTATTTGCCTATCACAAAGTGTAATAGGGTCATTGAAATAGGGGTTTTGCCTTCCAGCCATAGTCAGGGTTCAAGAAGTGAGTCAGCCCTTAAAAAGGGATAGGTGTTTGTTGTTTTCAAAAGTTTCGCTGAAGCAATGAATACAGATGGTGACCCACGAGTGGTACTGATTTTGCAAATAAAGGTTGCCACACCGCATAGGGCTACCAGCTGTGAATGGAATATATGCAGAAAAGTGTGAAAATTGGTACAAGACTGTGCTGAAGCAGGGGAATTTTTAGCAAACAAATGCTGAGTGTAAAATTGCCCTATAGGGGAAAAAGGCATTTCAAAGCCAATTGCTGAGTGTTGAGTCACCCTGCCGGGAATGAAAGAAATAGTCCACTGCAAAGAATGTTTTTTTTTCTGCAAGTAAAAAAGTCTGCCTATATGTATCTTGGGAGTAAAACAGACACCCAAAGTGTGAAGTGTGAATGCCATAAAACCCAAAGATGAGACTGAAAATTACTGAACTCAGGCAGAAAACCAAATTCTGTTGCTGAAGTGGAGAGATTGTACCTAGCAAGTAAATGGTGTAAAGCAAACAGAAGTTTTTACCTAGCAACTGCACATCTTGTATACCTGATAAGAGAAAATGCATGCACAGTACTGCTGATATTGAAAAAAGAAAAAAAAAATTACCCAAGAAAGAAAAGTCTACAGAGATGCCTGTGAGAGCTACGACCTCTACAAGCAAAATATGCCCATCTGTAGGACTACCACAATTGGGGGTTCTAGCCAATACAGTGGCAACAGCTGCAATAGCTCCTCCTGAGGTCAGGAAGAAAATTACACCTGATAGCCTAAAAATGGAGGACCAGATGCAGCGTTCCTGTAATGAACCCTACCCCACGGAAGAGTGGCCCTTCCAGTCCAATAAAGAGGAAGACATCTCTTACGGGGAACCCGAACCGAGTCCCATCCACAAAACACCTCAAGAATGGTGGGGGTGCCTGAACTCGGCACGAACAGAAAAGACCGACCTCTATGATGACGAATATGGTCGACAAGAGAAAGAGCGGGAGCAGCAGATCACCCAATATTTATGTCAGCTAAAGCAACTGCAAGAAAAGCCTGGCGTATATAATAAAGCTGCTAAAGCATCAAATAAAGAAGGAGACCCCAGTATTCCGGATAGGACGGAGTCATCCAAAACAAAAAAGCGGAAAAAGAAAAGCGGTTCTTCACTTACCGTGGAAGGAACAGACATGTCCGCAGATCCTGTGGAGGAAAAGGGGGACCGAGTTGCCCTGCAGCCTAGAAAAAATGGAGAATTCGTCCCGCGGTTAACCGAATATCCAGAGGGCCCAAGGCAGAAGTCGTGTACCCCAAAGAAGTGTCTGTCCGGTGCCAACAGTGAGGAACCCTCAACCAATCATCCCAGGGAAGTGGAACCAGAACCAGTGAGTGACGATCCCTTGACCAGCCCTGAAGATGCCCTGAAAAATGCCAGGCATGACTGTGATATGCTCTGTGAACAATTGAATCAAAAGGAAGATGGTTACACAGAGCTACAGAAAAATAATGTGAGGCTACAAAAAGATGTGCTCACAATTTACTCTTTAGCCAGGACAGAATTGGACGATCTCAAGACTGAGCTAGATACTGCAAATGCTACTATTTCCGCCATGGATGAAAAGCAGAGCCAATCTGATAAAATGGTGGTTACGCTAAAGCGGAAGTATGAGGAGGCACTGAAGCAGATGACAGTCTTCCAGCAAGAGGTTCACACTCTTCGCATAGAGCTGAATGCCTCACAACAGGAGGTCAACAGTGTCCGGATAGAGGTGGACGTATCTCAGAAAGAGGTTCAGACACTCCGCAGAGCACTGGATGCCTCACATCATGAGACCAACAGCTGCCGCACAGACCTGGCAGTTTCCAGAAAGGAACTACACAGTCTCACTGAGGAGCTGGACATTTCAAGGGACGCAGAGCACCGACTGCAGAATTAACTGCAAGGTCTGCGTACACACCTCCAGTATGCTGAGGAGAAGCAGCAAACGCTGCAGGAAGAAAAGCTGCAGGCTGCTAAAGAGGTACAAGCGCTGCAGGAACGTCTGAATACCCAGTATGTCCCCACAGAGCAGTATGAGGAGCTAAAGGCCACGCTGCATGTCGCCAGAGCATCATTGGAGGTGGAGCTTCGATACCAGGTGACTCTGTATGAGAGGGAGCGTGAGAAGGCTCAGAAACTGGAGCAAGAGCTGGAGAGACAGAGAGACTGTTCCATTCCCTTGAGTCAGTACACCAAGGAGAAAACAGACGCAGCGGCAACCTTGACGACAAAAATGACAGAGCTCCAGATATGAAGGAGACACTGATACAGACTCAGGGAAAGCAAAGTGCGCAGGTAAATTCCCTGAGAAGAGACTTGCAAGACGCACTCAAAAAGCAGGGATCTCTTGCGGATGAGATTACAGTCCTACAAGGACAAATATTGGCTCTGCCCAAGCACCAGTATCCCACAGTAACTAATGCCTGTGAGGACAAGGGTACAGTGAGAGTTGGGGACTAAATGCACCTTAAAAACAAGATAATGAAGTTGGAGCCACCTAAGAAAGCACTAGCCAAACCTACTGCTGCCCAACAGGCAACAAACAGTGCTAGGAGTGCAGAATCAAAGCCAGAATAATCCTTAGCTGAGGAAGCTGAAAAGATAGGACGTTCTCTGGAAGGGCGGTGGAGGTGCAACTCAGTCCCAAAGAAGCTGAACTGGCGACTCCATTGTGTGGAGGAGGTGCAGAAAAACCGCTTCAAAAGTGGAAAACTCTAAGGGCTAGTCCTAACTGCTCTACAACTGTTGCCATACAGTTTGTCTACAAAAAGAGGAGTGCCCAACGCAACAGAAATCTCATGACCGCGCACTCGGTAAAAAGACTTTACTTAGAAAAAGTCCTCCTTGAGCGACTGAGGGGTGCTGATCTCAAACACCTTCAGGAGGAGACACGAATAAACTGGAGAAAGGGCTCTAATCCCAGCAGGACTGAGGGTTCTCTTCCTCCATCCACTCTCATTCAAGTCACAGAGATATCTAGAATGAGAGTGGAAGGATGGGCTTTGGCCGTGGCAAGCCCGAGCTTCCCACAAACAGGGGAGGTATGTAACAGTGGAGTAATCCCTGTTCAAGTAATGTGCCTTTAATCTAGCAGTGTGGTGGTTAACTGCTGGTAGTCAATTAATAAATACCACCTGCCTGATTTAGATTGCTTACAAAAGCCTGTCTTGTGAGACAGGAAGTGACTCCTTAGCTCTGACTGAGAGCTGAACTTTGGAGACAGAGCAGTGTTCTTGAGTCTCCCAGGAGAGACTGACCAAGAGAACACATATCTCTGGAGCTGACCGGTCTTGAGTTCTGCACAGCATAGCTGATTGCAAGACACCAAATAAGACTTCTAAACCTGGATGCTGAAATTTTCTGTGCACGCACGGGTGCGGTTCCAGGAGAGCAGAGAAGCTTACTCTACAGCAGCTAACAGATAAGACTTTCATTATTAAGAGACTGCTTATATCTGCTTATTTCATGCTATATGTTTTGGGGCTGCGAGACATGGTTGACTTAGGGAGTTGTGAATTAATTGCATGGTATTTTCACTAGAGATACTCCCAAGTGAATAGAAGCTTTGTTTCCCCCTTGTTTGGATGGTTTCCTGATGTTAAGGAAAAGGCACAATAAAGCCTTGTTATAATTTCACCTTACAAAAGTCTCCAATTGTGTACCTCTGTGAGCGTCTGTCTACACCCAGGATTAGACGTACGATTATGTGTAAACCCACAGCTGGAGAGGTGTTACGGTCCCAGATCTGTTGCGATACTATAAAGTGACTAGATTGAGCCACCTAATATATTGTTCTTAACCAAAGAGCCAGAAACCAAGGATAGACATCGAGTGGGTGGGGGAGAATGGGGAAGTCCATATAGAAGATTTGACTACCTTCTCTGAGCTCAGAGAAAATACAAAAAGCTCTCTTCTCTGAGTCCCGGGAAAAGATAAGGGTATACTCCCACCCAATCATTGCCCAATCACTGCGTGTTTGAGACTCTTCCTATTCAATTAATAACTGCCTGTCAATCCCCTCTCCACTTACACCAATTTTAGGCAATCCAAACTTCCTTCCAGGACTGAGCAGGGGAACATTTCACGATCACCATAACATAACCATAATAACTTGAATGGCAGTTAACGCCGGATTGGGTGCGCAACCCTTTTTTGGAACTTGATAAGTTGACCCCTTTGTCTTGTCTCCAGATGTTAAGTAGAATGCAACTAGGCCATTATCTGTATATGAAATGCTTTATCCCGATTCCTGGTATAATAAAGGGACCATTTCTCTATTCTATCAACTCCTGTCTCTGGATGACAGAGACGTGAAGGTAACTTTTAGGAAAGTGGGAAAGAGACCTAAACTTGGAATTGGACCCAGAAGAATGGGACAATGTTTTAGACTCCATAGCTAACTCTTTTGTCTGTAGAGAACGTCATACAGAAATTCACCGTCAGTGGTACCTCCCACCCTGAAGACTCCATTACATTTGATGCATACATTCTGCGCAGTGTTGGAGAGAAGGAGGTGGTAGGGGGAACATTGGTACATATCCTGTGGACTTCCTTACTGGAGGAAAATAAGATCTTTTATTGTAACCGTTTCAGACTTGACTATCCCTCAAGATTCCTGAATTTATCTCAAACCCATACCAGGGTTAGTAAAGCACAGCAGTAAACCTCCCACTCCTTGTCAGCAGCCAGACGTGAGATAATGGGAGTGTGACAACGTGACAGACCACCTATGATCGCTCAGGTTCAAAACTCCATAGAGGAGATAATGATTATGAACTAACGAACAAGTCTTATTCGTGCCACACAAAGTCGATTACCTGGGACCAGTGGTTTCAATACCACAACAGAGACTGATGTTACGTACATTGGACTCCTTACAGAGGTATTCGAGACAATATACGCCTTTACTTACAATTAATCTTTGATTGTTTCGCTAATAAATAAAAAATATTTATTGTAACAAATTAATTTAGAAGCTGCCTGTGACTTCAAGCGCATATTCTTGTATTCTTGTTTTTGTGGTATCAATCTGTATTTTGTACTTCTTACTCTTTACCTAATCTTCTCGGTTCTGTTTTATATTTTTAGCAAAATACTAAATAAAGAGTTTAAAATAAAAATAGAAGCAATATCATTATTTCATTTTTGAAAGTTGAAATGGGATTTGAAATGTGGAAGTTCGCTTAAAGGCAAATGTAGTCAATATTAGTGTTAGGCTAAGGCCCCGCTCCCTCAGTCAGCGCGCCCGCACTGCAGACAGGTGGGGCGCTGACAGACACAGACCGCGATATGCGGTCTGTAGGGAGCGGGAGCCGGGGCTGGAGTGGGAGGGAGGGGCGTGGTTTAAGCGGAGGGACCCGCTACCCCCCCTCCCCCCTCCACGGGCTCGGGCTCCCGGGCTGCAGGAGGGAGCTGCTGCGGGCTGCCCTACTCACACGCTGACACTCAGGCACACACACACACACACTCAGGCACACACAGACACACAGACAGGCACTCATTCACACACACACAGGCAGGCACTCACGCACTCAGACACACACATACACACACACAGACAGGCACTCATGCTGCTTTCCCTCCACACTCTCCTCCCCGCTCCCCAAAGCCTCCCCTCCTCCCGAAGCCTCCCCTCCTCATTGGCTCACAGCCACACCACGTGACGCGTCGAAGCTAGGGATTACAATTCTCTTGAATCCCCTAGCGGTTGACGCGTCACAGCGTGTGCAGCCAGGGGGGACCGGGACCGGCTCGGGAGGATTCCCCTGCTGGTGGGGAACGCTCGTGCGGCCGCCCGCGCCGCCGGGCGCAACGGGTCCCAGGCCTTACAGTCAAATAGAGATTATAATATGATCATCATGTCTAAGATAACAGTTTTATTACGATAAGCCACTAAAAAGGATAATTCCAGTTCAACGTTTTGGTCTTCAGGGAGCTTCTGTGATAGACATGTAGCGTGTATGTTTCACCAGCAAATACACACTGGTCAGATTGTAAATATAAAGACAAAGCCTTCCATTTAAAGCAGCAGTGCAAACAATATCCTAAAAGTGTGTTTAAAAAAAAAAAATCAGTTTGTACTATTAGAAAATACTTGTAGCATTTAAAAAAAATGTTTTAAAGACATTTTTAATGTTTCTAATGTAGGAAGCATTTCCAAAGTGACAGCCCCTTCACCCTTCTGATAGGCTCTGGCTCTTGAGCCCCACCCTCTCTCTAGCAGTGCACCAATTGTATGTAGCAACTGCCCAGTCAATCATATTCCAGGAACTACGTTGCCCACAATGCTGTGCATGAACTGAATTAAATAACCCGGAGCAAGCGATCGATTACAGGAGAACGGATCGATCTGCAGCTTAGCTAATCACGTGTCAGTGTGCAGATTGTACTGATGCACATATTGAATGGGGAAAAAAATATATATATATATTTTTTTTTTTATTAAACGGCAGCTTGAACTGTAGGTTTAAACTTCAGGAAAACAGAATACAATACACACATGAAAATGCGGTGATATGCACTGTATTTTTATTTACTGTACACTGCACAGTGGAGGGTTTTTGACACTTTTTGTTTACCCACCGTTACTTTTTTAATGTCTGGTTATTCCCACGTACCAGCGTCACGCTGCATGGCCAGCATCCAACCCCGCACTGATGAGATCCAAAAGGTTGAAAAAGCTGTCTGCGAGTAGGTTACTAGCTCTGCTCTTCTTTAACCCAGGCTGTGCTGAAAAGCTGAGTAATACGGCACGCTTAAAGAGTTCCATGTTAGAATGGATGAGAAGTAAAGAGATAATTTGCATGTCATTACCCAGAATCCTTGGCTGCAGTGGAAGCATTGTTTTCTAAGCGTTAATGGGGAAAGATTGGGTTGCAGGCCTGTCTGAGACATGCAAGTCGTATTTTTTTATTTATTGTACACATAAGTACAAGTTTGTGTGCTCTGTTGAAGCTATAAACACATGAATGAAGAGATGTGTACAGTGGCAGCATATGCCAAAGAATACAACGCTGATTTAATTGCCAATGCTCTGTACACATACATACTGTACAGTGCTGTATGGGATGCCTTATGCTTTATTAGGAAAGCTGCAAAGAAAAATGTCATGTGAAGCAGGACATGATCAATGAGCCAAATGTCTCCCTAATAATTGATACAAAATAAAGCTGCTGTAGTGAATGAGTACTGTATGCCACAATGAAAACAATTTTGTCAGACAACCTCATTGTAGCCTTCAGAATTAATTTCCACAATGAACATACACAAATAAATTATTCTGATATATATTTTTTTCAGTCCGTTTATTCTTGAAACATTTTAGCAATAGAAGGTGTTTCTAGTCCCTTATTCTTTGTCTAAGTTTGTTTTGGAAATGTTTGATCTGTCAATGGCGGGCAGTTTTGTAACATTATTTTCCTTGTGGATGCTTTGGACTGATATCCTGAAAGTCCTCCGCATGGCTTCCTTCACTTCCTTGTTCCTCAGGCAGTAGATAAGTGGGTTGAGCAAAGGAGTCAGTGCTGAGTAGAAGACAGATATCACCTTGTCCCCATGGAAGGACCTCCTTGCTGTGGGCCTCACGTACATGAAAATAACCGTTCCATAGTATATGAAAACCACAAAGAAGTGAGAGGCGCAGGTAGTGAAAGCATTGCGCAGCCCAGAAGCTGAAGAAGTGGCAAGAACAGTTATCATGATATGGACATAGGTCACCATGATGAGGGTGAAGCATCCTAGGATTACAAGCCCAGCAAGGAAGAAGAAGATGATCTCAATCGATTTGGATCCGTGGCACGAAAATTTTACCAGTGGTGAAAAGTCACAGAAAACGTGGTCAATTTCCTGGGAACCACAAAAAGACAATCTGGTTAAAGGGATGATAACGATTACCACAATAATGGCGCTGACTATCCACGCTCCGGCTGCCAACACTTTACAGAATGTATCGCTCATGATGATCAGGTAGCGCAAGGGGTAGCAGATGGCAACATAGCGGTCGAAAGACATTATGGCCAGGAAAAAGTTCTCAGTGGAGCCAAAGAAGAATAAGAAGTAGAACTGTATGAAACAGCCATCGGCAGAGATGGTCTTCCTACTACTGAGCAAGTCGACTAGAATTTTGGGGACGGTAACAGAGATATACCAGATCTCCACGAAGGAGAAGTTGCTAAGGAAAAAATACATGGGATTGTGGAGACGCCTGTTGGTCCTCACAATGATGATGATGAGGATATTGGCTGTGATGGAAAGAAGGTAGATGATGAAAAACACAACGAAGAGGACAGCTTGCCCCTGGTGACCTAGATGGAATCCTCCAAGGATGAATACATTCAGCATGGTGACATTCTGGGTCCCCATTCTATTTTCCAGATGAAGTTCTGCTGAATAAGAGATTTGTGACCAAATAGGATCATGTGTAGAATAGACGATGATCTCAAGGACAGGAAGGCTCCCTTTCTGTGTTACAGAAGTGGGAAAAAACAAGCGGATTTCTTTTTTTAAAAGATATATATTTTATATATAGATGTAGAGGTATCTGTACCATGTTAGCCGAGCTTAATAATCAAAAGTAAATACTCAATACTGTTATGTGGCTAACTAAATGCTTTTATTTGTGAGAGCTTTCGAGATACACTGATTTCTTCTTCTGGCGATGTTACATTGGATAAAGCAAGAAAGGGTTTTACTTTAAAACAGCCTGGAATGTTATCCGTGGATGAAACCTATCCCTCTCCCCTGTGCAGTATGCGATTTATGACTTTAGGTGTTAAATAGTCGCTAAATGTTTGTGATGTAAGAGCGTGTGTGTATGTATGTGTGTATATGTGTGTAAATATACATTTATAAAGAGACCATTTAACACCGTAAGTCATAAATCACATACTGCAGGGGGGGAGGGATAGGCTTCAGTCACATATACATTCCATGATGTACAGTTTAAAGTAAAAATCTTTCTTGCTTTATCCATTGTAACTTTGCCGGAAGAAGAGATCAGTGTATCTCGAAAGCTCGCACAAATAAAAGCATTTCGTTATCCACAGAATGGTATCGTCTAGTCGTTTTTTTATTATTAAGCTCGGCTAACACGGTACAGATAGCTCTACATTATATATATAAAGAACCCAAACACCTAAGTGAACATATAATAAAATAAATATAAAACTAAAACCCTGGAAGAAACTGAAAACATTAAGTGAAACGTACGTCAGGTCTAATACGTGATGCCTCGAAGCAGAGAGAGACGAGCCCGCAATCTGGGGTTCAATACTTTATATAGAGGGAATAAACAGAACGTTAATTAGCTAAGAGCAACTCGTCCTCAATATTCAGATTCTCCTTGTTTGTTTATTTAGCAATTAAAACAGTAGATTATGTACCGACTATACTTTGGCTAATTGTTATTAACCTAGATAGCCCTTTTCCTACCAGCAAGTGTCAGAAACTCTCTCCTCCGCCTCTTATATCAACCCAAAACCAACTTCTTAACGCTGGGTTTCCTCTATACACGTCCAACACTGTGCTATTAAGCATTACATTAGGAAGGAATATACACAGGGTGCTTAAAACGGTTTTGTGCTGGAAAAGGAGAAACATTGATATGGTTCGGTTATCATTCGTTTTCTGACTCAAACGGGAGAGCCAGAATCTGAATCCGCACCTAAAACATGTACCTCAGATACCACTCTGGGCTTTATTATATGTTCACTTAGGTGTTTGGGTTCTTGATATATATTTTGTGTGTACAGTATGTTTGCCACAAACTGCCTATACCTGTCTGGCTATCACTTATAAAAAGAGCACTATCAAACACAACAATTAGTCTCTTCATTTTATGCTACTATCTTTATTAAAAGAGCAATCCATGCACTATCCTATACAGTACGTGTGTGTGTTTTTTTTTTTTTAAATAAATCAGTACTCTAGTATTACATAGTTACATAGTTACATAGTTACATAGTTACATAGTAGATGAGGTTGAAAAAAGACGTTCGTCCATCAAGTTCAACCTATGCTAAATTTAGACAACAGATACTTATCCTATATCTATACTTACTTATTGATCCAGAGGAAGGCAAACAAAAAACCCCAGAGTCATATCATCCAATGATATCTCATAAGGGGAAAAATAAATTCCTTCCTGACTCCAAGAATTGGCAATCGGATGAATCCCTGGATCAACATTCTTCCCATGTATACTTATTTATTAGATAATCCTTACTACATTTTTTTTTATTTACAGTATCTCTTAATACCATTTCTAATGAGTTTTAATATGTTGAGCATCGTTTGATTTCTATAGCAGGTTTTAGCTCACTTCCTCAGCAGTGCAAGATCTTTGTAACACTTTCCTGTTTGTGATATTTGTTGCCAATATTCCCAGCAGCTTGAGCTGCAAACTGTAACAATAGATAATGTTACCTTAGTAATATCAGAATACATTGTAGCTGTTGATTTACTGAGCTTGCGTGTACTGATTGATCTGTGTGTTGATTGAAGTGCTGGTTGGTTAAAGTGTGTGCAGTTAGAACCAGAAGCAGTTTGAACAAGGAAGCGGTTAAACAAGGTATATTTTATTGAAGTACAGTTTACTGTGAGTACTTCTAAACTTCATAGTTGCTAGAATGAGCAGGATTGAAAATGCCACTCAATGCACATCTTGCCACATGTATGTGCACTTGGAGCAGCTGTTCCAAGGAGCATACCGCTGTGAGAAGTGTGAGCGGGGGGTCTCTTTAGAATCAGAGATTGCTGATCTGAAGAGGCAACTTGCAATATTGAGGGACATTGGCAATCTTGAAAGGGAATTAGAGCTCACTGAGCAGGCCTTTGCTTCGAGTAGTGGTGCAGATGGTGGCGCTGTTAGTGAGGAGCAGGTAGGTAGCTTAGTTGCTGTTAGTGAGGAGCAGGTAGGTAGCTGGGTGACAGTTAGAAGGGGAAGCAGGGGCCATAGGGAGAGGCAGGTCGTTTCTGACCTGACACATCCCAATAGATTTGCCATGTTGAGTGAAGATATTGGGAATGTTGGGGCAGAAATGGCAAGGCTGGGGGAGACTAATTCCTCTAGCAGCCAGGGGAATAGTTCCTCCAGCACCGTGGGGACTCAGGATGCTCAGATGCAAAGAAAGATTGTGGTGGTAGGGGACTCCATTATTAGGAAGGTAGATAGGGCAATCTGTTGCCGGGACCGCATGAACCGAACAGTTTGTTGTCTCCCGGGTGCTCGGGTTCGGCACATTGCGGATCGGGTAGACAGATTGTTGGGGGGGGGGGGGGGGGGCTGGGATTGACCCGGCGGTCTTGGTACATGTTGGCACCAATGACAAAATTAGAGAAAGATGGAGGGTCCTAAAAAATGATTACAGGGATCTTGGCCAAAAGCTTAAAGCATGGACCTCCAAGGTGGTATTTTCTGAAATACTACCAGTGCCATGCGCTACCGCAGGGAGACAGTCAGAGATCAGGGAGGTTAATGCATGGCTAAGAAAGTGGTGTAGGAAGGAGGGGTTTGGGTTTTTAGAGCACTGGGACTCCTTTTCTGAGATTTGCCATCTATATTCTAGGGACGGATTGCACCTCAATGAAGAGGGATCTTTTGTGCTAAGGGGGAGAATGCTAAAAAGGTTGGAGGAGATTTTAAACTAGGATGGAGGGGGGAGGGGAATGAAACAGATAATGAACTAAATGGAATAGATGAGTATACAAGGTGGTATGGAGGTAGAATGGGGGCAAGTGCAAGTTTGACAAGCAGTGAGATACCCATAGTAAATAGAGATAATACTAGAAAACTTCTAAAGACTAAACCAAGTGGGAGCAGAAAAGAAGGAGCAGATAAGATAATAGTACAAGCTGAAAAAAACTTAAATGCATGCTTGCTAATGCAAGAAGCCTGACAGATAAAATAGGGGAGCTTGAATTAATAGCTACAAGGGAGCAGTATGATATCATAGGCACTACTGAAACATGGTGGGATGAAACTCATGACTGGACCGTTAATTTAGAGGGTTATTCTCTTTTTCGATATACAAATAGAAGGGGAGGTGGAGTATGTCTATATGTTAAACCAGATCTAAAACCTATTATAAGGGATGATGTCTATGAAGGGAATGATGAAAATGTAGAGACCTTGTGGATAGAAATTAGCAGTGGAGGTAAAAGTATAAAGAAAATGTTTGTGGGAATATGCTATAAACCACCAAATATCTGTGAGATTGAGGAAGCTAAAATACTTTTGCAAATGGAGAAGGCATCAAAACTGGGTCATGTTTGAATAATGGGGGATTTTAATTATCCAGACATAGACTGGGGCAATGAGATTAGCGTTACAACAAAAGGAAACAGGTTTTTGGGGGTGCTTAAAGATAATTATATGACCCAAATTATCGAGGAACCAACCAGGAGAGGGGCAGTTCTGGATTTGGTCATATCAAACAATGTAGAAGTAATAACAAATATTCAAGTCCTGGAACATTTGGGTAAAAGTGATCATAACATGGTCTCATTTGAAATAAATTATCAAAAAACAGATTACTTGGGTTCAACAATAGACTTTAAACTTTAGAAAGGCAGATTTTAATAAACTGAGGTCTAATCTAGTAGTAATACAATGGGATGATGTTTTTGCAGGGAAAAATGTAGAAGATAAATGGGCAGTCTTTAAAACATTGTTAGAAAAGCACACTTATCAGTGTATACCCTTGGGTAATAAGTATAAAAGAAATAAGTCAAAACCAATGTGGCTAAATAAACAGGTAGGGGAGGAAATGGACAAGAAGAGGACGGCGTTTAGATTCTTTAAGTCAGAAGGGACAGAGACATCGTATCAGAATTATAAGGAATGTAACAAAAATTGCAAAAGGGCAATTAAATTAGCAAAAATGGATAATGAAAAAAGGATTGCAATAGAAAGTAAGGTCAACCCTAAAAAGTTCTTTAAGTACCTTAATAACAAAAAAATGAGAAAAGAAAATATAGGACCCTTTGAGTGTGAGATGGGTAGGCAGATTATTGGAGATAAGGAAAAAGCAGAGGTATTAAACAAATTCTTTGCCTCTGTGTTTACCAGGGAAGAATCAAGTTCAATAGTAGCGCCACAGGAAGAAGCCACAACCTCCATATTAATGACCAATTGGTTAACTGAGGAAGAAGTTCATAAGCGACTTGAAAAAATTAAAGTAAATAAGGCACCTGGCCCCGATGGCATACATCCAAGAGTTCTCAAGGAGTTAAGCTCAGTAATAGCAAAGCCATTATATTTAATATTCAAGGACTCCATTTCCACAGGCTCAGTACCACAAGATTGGCGTAAAGCAGATGTGGTGCCTATATTTAAAAAGGGAGCTAGATCACACCTGGGGAATTACAGACCTGTAAGCCTGACTTCAATAGTAGGGAAACTACTTGAAGGTTTAATACGGAATAATATTCAGGAATACCTAATGGAAAACAAAATTATTAGTAATAGTCAGCATGGATTTATGAAGGATAGATCTTGCCAAACTAACCTTATTTGTTTCTTTGAGGAGGTAAGTAGGAATTTAGACCAGCAGTTGATGTGGTCTACTTAGATTTTGCAAAGGCTTTTGATACGGTTTAACACAAGAGGTTGGTGTACAAAATAAAGAAAATTGGACTCAGTAATAATATATGCACCTGGATTGAAAACTGGTTAAAGGACAGACAACAGAGGGTTGTCATAAATGGAACTTTTTCAGGTTGGGCTAAAGTCGTGAGTGGAGTACCTCAAGGATCGGTACTGGGACCCCTGCTTTTTAACTTGTTTATTAATGACCTTGAGGTTGGGATCGAGAGCAAAGTCTCCATCTTTGCTGATGATACTAAATTGTGCAAGGTAATATAATCAGAGCAGGATGTAATTTCTCTTCAGAAGGACTTGGAGAGACTGGAAACGTGGGCAGGTAAATGGCAAATGAGGTTTAATACAGATAAATGTAAGGTTATGCATTTGGGATGCAAGAATAAAAATAGTAGGGAAACTACTTGAAGGTTTAATACGGAATAATATTCAGGAATACCTAATGGAAAACAAAATTATTAGTAATAGTCAGCATGGATTTATGAAGGATAGATCTTGCCAAACTAACCTTATTTGTTTCTTTGAGGAGGTAAGTAGGAATTTAGACCAGCAGTTGATGTGGTCTACTTAGATTTTGCAAAGGCTTTTGATACGGTTTAACACAAGAGGTTGGTGTACAAAATAAAGAAAATTGGACTCAGTAATAATATATGCACCTGGATTGAAAACTGGTTAAAGGACAGACAACAGAGGGTTGTCATAAATGGAACTTTTTCAGGTTGGGCTAAAGTCGTGAGTGGAGTACCTCAAGGATCGGTACTGGGACCCCTGCTTTTTAACTTGTTTATTAATGACCTTGAGGTTGGGATCGAGAGCAAAGTCTCCATCTTTGCTGATGATACTAAATTGTGCAAGGTAATATAATCAGAGCAGGATGTAATTTCTCTTCAGAAGGACTTGGAGAGACTGGAAACGTGGGCAGGTAAATGGCAAATGAGGTTTAATACAGATAAATGTAAGGTTATGCATTTGGGATGCAAGAATAAAAAGGTGACTTACAAATTAAATGGAGATATATTGGGGGAATCCTTGATGGAGAAGGATTTAGGAGTGCTTGTAGACAGCAGGCTTAGCAATAGTGTCCAATGTCATGCAGTAGCTGCAAAGGCAAACAAGATCTTATCTTGCATCAAACGGGCAATGGATGGAAGGGAAGTAAACATAATTATGCCCCTTTACAAAGCATTAGTAAGATCACACCTTGAATATGGAGTACAATTTTGGGCACCAATCCTAAGAAAAGACATTATGGAACTAGAGAGAGTGCAGAGAAGAGCCACCAAATTAATAAAGGGGATGGACATTCTGACTTATGAGGAGAGGCTAGCTAAATTAGATTTATTTACATTAGAAAAGAGGCATCTAAGAGGGGATATGATAACTATATACAAATATATTCAGGGACAATACAAGGAGCTTTCAAAAGAACTATTCATCCCACAGGCAGTACAAAGGACTCGGGGCCATCCCTTAAGGCTGGAGAAAAGGAAATTTCACCAGCAACAAAGGAAAGGGTTCTTTACAGTAAGGGCAGTTAAAATGTGGAATTCATTACTCATGGAGACTGTGATGGCAGATACAATAGATTTGTTCAAAAAAAGGTTGGACATCTTTTTAGATGGGAAAGGTATACAGGGATATACCAAATAAGTATACATGGGAAGGATGTTGATCCAGGGATTAATCCGATTGCCAATTCTTGGAGTCAGGAAGGAATTCATTTTTCCCCTTAATGGGTTTTTTTTGTTTGCCTTCCTCTGGATCAATAAGTAAGTATAGATATAGAATAAAGTATCTGTTGTCTAAATTTAGCATAGGTTGAACTTGATGGACGTACGTCTTTTTTCAACCTCATCTACTATGTAACTATGTAACTATTTACACTGACTGAAGGATTGATTGAAACTGAAAGGCGGCAATTTAGTGAAACGTAAGAAGCAGGATCTTTGCTGATCGATCACGGGAGAACGAATCGATCGGCAGCTTAGGTAATTAGTTTTCAATAAAGGTAAATAAAGTCTGCATATATTAAAACAATATATGTGTGTGTGTGTGTGTGTGTGGGGGGGGGGGGTATTGCATTTGGCACAGAAACAGAACAAGACCCAAAATAAGGGAACCTAATGGGGTAAGGACTAACCGTGTTGTTAAATATATTCTTGATTTGAACTTTTAACAAAAATATATAACATGCACTATAGAAGAGCAATGATGTTGGAACTTAAAAAACTGTATATGGAAGAATTTTTGGCAATAGCCGGCAATGTGACAAAAAGTGATTTAGGAAACCAAAAGTGTGAATGATACAGAAATAGTACTAATTTCTTCAAAGTGTCTCTGTGATAAACCACCAGTTAAATACCTTTTGGTTTAGTGTCCCAAGATCAAGATGGAAAGTCAGCGTGGCGAAAGAGCTGAGGCGCTGGAGCAAAGATTTATACCAGCAAAGTGGACCAGGTGCAGCGTCCTACCAGCGTGAAGGTCCCCATTCCACCATCAGTCAAGAACAGTATAAGTTGTTGGTGATTTTCTCTCCAAGCCAAAACTGTTAACGCTGACTTTCCATCTTGATCTTGGGACACTAAACCACAAGGTATTTAACTGGTGGATTACCACAGAGACACTTGAAGAAATTAGTACTATTTCTGTATCATTCACACTTTTTGTCACATTGCCGGCTATTGCCACAATTTCTTCCATATACAGTTTTTTTAAGTTCCAACATCATTGCTTTTCTATAGTGCATGTTATATATTTTTGTGAAAAGTTAAAATCAAGAATATATTTAACAACACTGTTAGTCCTTACCCCATTAGGTTCCCTTATTTTGGGTCCTGTCCTGTTTCTGCGCCAAATGCACACAATAAAGTTTACTCTGCCAGGCTCAGGTTGACATGGTGCTGGAGGAGGAGCTAGAGGCAGATTTTGGATGTTGTATGTGGCGCACAAATGTAAATTAAATGTAATATTGAACTTCAAGAATGGGCCACTTTTGGGCGTCGTAAATGCATCAAAATTGTCCGTCAAGTTTTTCTTGGCATAAAAGACAAATGCAGAAAACGTGCCCCAAATAATTAAGGACATGACGACTTACCAGCATATGGCGGCTAATGATTTTAGGTGAGAATTAATATTATTTAGACATGATTCCCTCCTCTGGTTTGTTAAAAAATCAATTTGATAGTGTTGTATTCATCCATCCAATTCCTTTCTTCTCCCCTTTCTTTGTCTTCTCTTTTTTTCATATTTTACATTTCCATCTTCATCACCTCTCTCCTCTTTTTTAATTCTCTCTCCATCTTTCCTTCTCTCTATCTCTCTCTCTCTCTCTCACCCTTTCCTTCTCTGTCTGTATACCTCCTGCACTCTTTCTTTCTACCCTCTGTATTTCACAGTACATGTATTCTCTGTCTCTCCTTCTCTCCCTCTCTCTGTCTCTCTCCCTTTCCTTCTCTCTCTATATACCTCCTGCACTCTCTCTCTCTCCACCCTCTGTATCTCACAGTACGTGTATCCTCTCTCCCCTGTTGAGTTTTTCTCTGGCTGCCCGGGGTTGGGGTCTGTCTTTAAATACTACATCAGGAACCCTCGGGATTATGAATCTCTTGCAGGAAGACACATACATTATTAGCCTGTGAGCCCATTACTATATGGTCTCCGATGCATTCCTTGTAAGAAACCTGTAAGTCAAATTACTTATATTATACACAGTGGTCAGACTGATGGGAACAGAACTTTTTATTCCCAGTACAGCAGTACCACTCCCTTTATTTACAAACTCCCATTTCCACTTCTTTCTCCTTTTTATTTTAGCTTTAAACAGAATTTATTTGAAGTAGGCTCTCTGCCTCTCTGATTTCAGAGCATACATCATTTCCATGAGGGTAACCGAGATTTGTCCCAATCTTTAATAAGTACAACTACTTTTTTAAAGGAGCAATCCGTGCAATATCCGAAGTGCGTGTTTCTAAAAAACAAATCAGTTCTATAGTATTAGATAATACTAGTGTAGCCAGGTCCCCTCTGGCTCCCCGGTTCCCCCTTTCTCCCTCACTCACCCTCGCTCCGGAAGGGGAGGATGCGGGGGCGAGTGTGTCGCCGGGAGCTCCCGGCGACGTCGGAGACAGGGCGTCGCCATCTTTATTGTGTCCTCGTATGCGCGGAGGCTCGTGCATGCGCAGAAGCGACACGGCGGCCATTTTGCGTTTGGCTCGCGCATGCGCAGGCGCAATGCGGCGGCCATTACAGGGAGTGAGAAGTGGCAGAAGAGGAGCTCCATAGTCAGGGTCATCCCCCAGTTCGCATATGCGCAGTTGCAGCGGCCATTACAGATCGCACACGTGGCCCCAATAGGAAAGAGGGCCATGGAGGACTTCAGCTCCCAGAATGCTTAGAGGCAGGCAGGCCACCTGATGCCAGGGAGCCAATAGGCCTTGCAGCTTCTCCTGCTGGAGAAGATACATTGTTGTGCACAGACCATGCGAGTCAGTAGGAGCTGGGACACAGAGAGGGGAGGGTGTGTTTGTGCAGGGAGGAAATTAGCCCCCCCAGCACTAGGCCAGAAGACTCCCCTTAGGCCCCAGCTTGGCCCTACTCACCCCCAGCTTGTGGCTGCTACAGAGACGCCCCTAGGATAGGAACAGGGTCCTGTAGAGAAGCTAGAGTGAGGGTTACAGCCAGGAAGCGTGGATATCCTGGTTGCTGTGTATTGGTGAATCATTCTCTGTAGTACAGAGGCAGAGACTGTTATGAGCTGGGTCACTCCATGCGGGAGCCATCCATCACAGAGGCGGACACAACGTGGGATCGTCCTTCAGGAAAGGGATCCCAAGTACAGATCTGCGCGCCTGGGTGTGGACACACCCGTCAGGTACCTTCCTCTCAACAAGTGCACCAACCCTCACCTCAATTTAGTGGGCAGCGCTGTCACACACTGAGGTGGGTGGGGGACTCTTGGGACTTTTGGGTACAAGGTGTTTGGGGAATACTGTGTGGGGTTATCACCCATGAGAAGCAGTGTTACAGGGTGACACTGAAGTACTGTTGATGATATGTTATCATGTTATGGTTATGTTGCATATACAGTAAACTGTGTTTTTATATATACTCTGGTGTATGTGATTACTGTGTATGAGGTCCTGTTTTAGGGGTTATTCTACACCTAGACTCCGACACAGATTGAGGCGCTGTGTAAGTAAGAACTGTTCCAGGATACACCCCAGGTTCCCATCAGCGGAGGCTCAAGCCTCCTGTGAGCCTGACAGGTATATTGCACCACACCTGGTAACATATAGAGATTTCCCCTCACATGCACTATATCTGCGATTGGCGGTGGGGGAAACTGTGTTACATTTGGAGGCGCTGCTGAGATCAGACCTGGGGTGCCCTATTAAGTTTTCTAAATTGGTGATACTGTCCCAATCTGCACTCATGCCGCAACAAGTGAGTGAATTGATTGGCAGTTTAGGTCATTCATTTTCAATAAAGGTAATTAAACGCTGAATTTATTAAAGCAAAAAAATATATTATATATATATATATATATTTTCCCTAAAGTCCCGCTCGGGATTGCCTGATTAAGAACTTTGACCTCTGGGTTGATGTCACCTTGTGCAGCTTCCTTCAGTGATATGAGGAGTTAAGGGAAGAGTTACCTGGCCCAATATTATACAGAACAGATGGTCCCCATGTTGCTACTTTGGTGATGTTATTTATACCATTTGCATTCATAATATTTCACATAACTTCCAACTCCCTCTGACAGAAAGATTCAGCACACTGTAACTATTGTCTAACAGCACCACTGCCTGTAACACAAGTTGTCATGGAACAAGAATCATATTTCTGTTTGACCCCCCTTGCAGCTTCTGCTTGTCAGCTCCTTAGTTTCAGCTGCATGTATTTGCTCTACACACACACACACACACACACACACACACACACACACACACACACACACACACACACGCACACGCACACGCACACGCACACGCACACTGTGCCTGTGTGATATATTACTATGTTGCCTTTTCTGCCTCTGAGCATGTAGCCAGTGAGTTGCTACAGCAACCCCTGAGATCTTTTCTCAGAATGGGCTATTCTGCCCTCCCCCCTGTCTTGCTGACAGTTAGTCTGTCCCTAGACTATTCCTGTTTCCCAGATCCCCCTCACTGTCTTTTACATCCTGACACTGGCTGAGTGAGTACCCCTTCTATGTTATACTCCTCCCGGCAAGGCCCAATCCTTTTCACCTTCCCTTAACTACGAAGCACCTATAGAGAAGCACTCTCTCACAACACCATTACATCCACAAGTGCCTGTATATACTGCTCCTTTCCTAATAAAGTGAAGAAAATATTACAGGACTTGGTGTGCTTTGGAAAGAGGGCTGAGTTGAAGCTATCCGGGTCCATTCATACCCTAGACATGACCCTGGGTCCAGAATACAAGTGATAGATACATCATTGCCAAAGAAAATTAGTCACAGGAAAAATAGACATTATGGAACTAGAAAAAGTGAAGAGAAGAGTCACAAAATGAATAAAGGGGAATGGAGGGCAGGGGCATAGCTATAGTTCTCTTGGAGGGTCCGCTCTCTAGCATATTTTTGCAGCTGCGAATGCACGGTCAGTGGTTGCCGGTTGCTCATGCACGATTGGAGCTTGCAGATCGCGTATGCGCACGAGCAGTTGGCAACCACTGAACACGCATGCGCTGTAGACAAAAGACGATCGCGCATGCGGAGTAGGAAAGAACCGATCGCGCATGCGCAGTAGGAAAGAGCCGAGCGCGCATGCGCAGTAGGAAAGAGCCAGTGGCTCATGCGCAGTAGGGAAGTGCCGGTTGCGCATGCATGGCCAAACAATACAAAATTGTTGCCCGGGGTCCCGCGCATGCCTTGCCGCGCCACTGGTGGAAGGTCTCCTGTATGAGGAAAGGTTTTCCAAATGACAGGAGGTTTGTTTACATTAGAAAAGAGGCGTCTGAGAGAGGATATGATAACTATTTGTAACCCTTCCTTGCCCAGCTCTCACTTAAAGGAGGGTCACAAGTGTGTGCGGTATTGATGTAGGCTCTCATACCTTCTCCATAGGGTGCTGGTATCTGACTGGCTGGTTGTGCCAGGAACTATGTTGCACAAACAGGACAGGTTTTATTCTTATTGTCATACATACAGGATTCTTCCCTGGGATCCAGACAGGGAGGCATACATGGCTTTTGTCACATCTTCTGGTTCCCAATATAGGAATATGCCCTCCATTATTCTCAATGCCTGGATTTAATTCCAAACCCCACTAACGGGGGATATGGCGGGCTTAGACGTGGGATTGCCAGTACAACAATCCCAATGTGGTGGCCCCCCCCCCCCAGTGAGTCCCTGTACAGGGGCTCCCAGGCCATGATACCACTACATCACTTTCCTCCAAATGGTAAAGGGGGAGAATGGATCTTCCACACCTCTGTGGCCCTTCTAAGGGCTGGGACCCGCTGCGCCCGGTGGCGCGGGCGGCCGCACGAGCGTTCCCCACCAGCAGGGGAATCCTCCCGAGCCGGTCCCAGTCCCCCCTCACTGCACAGCTCACTACACGCTGTGACACGTCAGCCGCCAGGGGATTCAAGAGAATTGTAATCCCAAGCGGCGACGCGTCACGTGGTGTGGCTGTGAGCCAAGGAGGAGGGGAGGCTTCGGGGAGCGGGGAGGAGAGTGTGGGGGGAAAGCAGTGTGAGTGCCTGTCTGTGTGTGTGTATGTGTGTGCCTGAGTGCGTGAGTGCCTGTCTGTGTGTGTGTGTGTATGTGTATGTGTGTGCCTGAGTGCGTGAGTGCCTGTCTATGTGTGAGCGGCTGAAGAGTTGATGGGCTAAACAGTTGAGGGGCTAAACAGTTGAGGGGCTGAGGGGCTGAACAGTTGAGCTACAGTATTATGGAGTGGTGTACATGTACATTCATTAAATAAATGCAACATAAAACAACTTACAGTGTCTATCAATACATGGTTGAGGGGCTGAACGGCTGAGGGGCGGTCCTGCCCCCTCACGTCATGGCCGCGCCCCCCCACATCATGGCCGTGCCCCCCCCGCTTGCAAAAATGGTCCCTTTGGACTGGAAAAAGCCCCAAGTGCCTTTCCACGCGCCGCCTGTCTTCAGTGCGGGTGCGTGGTCTGAGGCAGCGGGGCCTTAGCCTAAGGCTACAACAATAGTGCGCACGACCGCGCACGTGACGCGAACAAAAACATTATGTGAAGCAGTCGTGCCATACTGCGCGCGATGCGACGCATGCAGAAGCGTGACTGCGCAGCAGGATTTTGGAAGAGACGAATCCATTTGATTTTTTGCGTTACATGAGCGTTTAAGCCAATGAGGGCGAACCAGCCTGGTGATGTCATGGCCACGCCTCGCTGTCGTGCGCATCAACGGAGGACACAGAACACTCAAGTGACAGGCGCGCAATCCTTCTTAAGCTCTGTCTAGGGTGACCAAGGGCCTCATGCAGTAAGCGTCGATTAAGTGAAATCGGCAAGCTTACCGATTAGTCATGTTAATGGCGATTTTTCCTCTCCGTATGCAGTAAGTGCCGAATACATTCAAAATCAACCCGAAAACAAATCCGCCCACTCTCACGATGATTAGCCGATCACACACAGGTGTATCGGCGTGCGTGGCGGGGTGCTGATAGGTTGCCCAATCACAAATCTTGCTGAATCAGGCGAAACAAGCATGTATTGGATTGCGCGCCATATTTAAAGGCAACGTGTACTGCTATTCATTCTCTGTGTTGTTGGGAGTGAGAGAGAGAGAGAAGCACAGAGCTGGCTGATTGAACATTTGCATATTGACGGAGAGACTTGTTGTGTATTGGGTGAGCTTTGTCCATTGTTGTTTTGTTTACATCTTTGTCTTGTTTTATATGTGGAAGTGTTTCGTGTGATTGGCTGTACATTAGTTGTCTATTTTTTGTGAGTGCTGGAAGTATGCCCGCAAAGCGTGGGAAGAGTGATGCTGGTGGGAGTGGGAGTGCTACTCGTGCGAGTACGCGTCGGAGTGAACGTACTGTTCAGGGGAGGGATGTTGCTGGTGCACCGAGTGGTGTTGCTGGGAGTGGGAGTGCTGTTGCTGGGAGTGGGAGTGCTGTTGCTGGGAGTGGGAGTGCTGTTGCTGGGAGTGCTGTTGCTGTGAGTGGGAGTGCTGTTGCTGTGAGTGGGAGTGTTGTTGCTGGGAGTGGGAGTGCTGTTGCTGGGAGTGGGAGTGCTGTTGCTAGGAGTGGGAGTGCTGGTGCTAGGAGTGGGAGTGCTGGTGCTAGGAGTGGGAGTGCTGGTGCTGTGAGTGCTGCTGGTGGCGCAGTTGCTGATGGGGTGGATGGTGGTGGCGTGCTTGCTGGTGGGCAGCTTTTGGAGTCTCTTCCATTGGAAGAAGGAGAGTCCAGTCAGCACCAGCCAAGCTCTGACCCTAAACCTGCTCGGAAGAAACGTGTGGAGAAGCCACGTAATCCTCGCTTCAATGACCAGGAAAATACAGCTCTTGTCACTGGCATTCTGGAGCACTATGACAGTATATATGGACATTTACTAGGTAAGTGTACCTTTACATTTATTATTCAAATACATGTGATCCTAGGTCATCTGAGTTTTGTTCATATGCAAATATGGGTTCAGAATATCTTTCTATGTTAATTAGTCTGGAAACACAGCTTTTTATCATGCCTTACAAGGACAACTAAACACAGGCGGTCAATTTGCCATAACTGCATACAATATGAATGCAACCTTGCTTACATGTATAGGTTTAGTAGTGAATGCTCATGTGCTTCACATATTACACATAAAACAGCATGTTTGCTATCTCTTGGAACAGCTAGCAGTGTAGGAAACTGGTGCTTCTATTATTATTCATTTACCTCATATATTTTATATGTTTTTCAAGGGCGGACAAGTTCAGCAAGCAGAAAAGAAATGTGGGACACAATAGTCATTGGTGTCAATGCGTGTGGGAATCATGTGAGGGACAAGCGGAATTGTCACAAGAGATTTGATGATATTAGGTCCAAATTGAAAAAGAAAATACAACACCAACGCGTGCATGCTACTGGCACTGGAGGTGGGCCGACACCACAACGTCTCATATTAAGTCCATTGGAGGAGCTGCTTCGGGCAAAATTACTTCCCGTCGTCGTGGAAGGCTTACCTGGTGACCGTGATATAGGAATTTATCACTCACAATTTCCACCAGGTGAGAAATATTAATGTACTAGGCGTGTCGTTGCTTACAGTTATTTTGCATATTTACACTGCTTTTTATACTGTCTTCACAATATAAGCATACCTGCATCTATATATGTATATGTCTGATTCTGTATATATATATATATCTCAAAATAGACATATATGTTGTAGTCCTACTAAAAGCAGTAACTAATATAGCACGTGCCATTGTGTGCTCATTTACATGTGAATTCCCAAAATGCATTGCTGCAGTGGAAGCAATTGATGGTGGGCGAAGATGGGGAACAACAGGGTAGTACACATGTGTAACACATGTTAATCAGAAATTAGCTACAGGTACAGAACATAAATATGTATAATATTATTGTGTATTTTATTTATTTTACTCCGACAAACATGACAATACTGCCTATTTTAAGCATGCATCAAATATATTGCATGCAACGGCCTACAAACATCACTTGCACTAACACATCTATAGTTGTTTATGAAAAGGTCCATTTTTGCTTTAAGTCATATACAGACAGCATAATGAGGCACACGTATCATATGGTATGTCATTGTTTTCATAACTTAAAAACTGCACACGACTATTTAGCTCATCTACCATTGTGTTAAAGCAGCTGCAATTAATATCTCATCACAGCATACACTTCAACAGAGGGGGTGGGGTTCAGCACACACACTAATTACAGCCTCATTTTAGGGTCAACTTAGTTCACACCATTTTCACCTGTTTCAAGTAATTGAAAGGTGTGGCTGATTAGGCTTTTTGGGGAAGGGAATACCGTTCTTACAACCTGACTAGCACAACTGAAGTTAATCACACTCATTTGAAAGCTTCACTTTAGCTACTAAATGCCCCAACAACTCATTACTTATCAAAGCGTACGTCACACATTAGTTCACTCATATCTATAGTTGAACTACTATCAACGACACATTATCACACACTGCATGTGTTGTCTTGTTGAGTCACAGCCACATTCATGTGTGCCACATCTTATATTAATGTACCACACATATCCTCTACCAAAAACAACACTTTTTGCAATATGACCACCTTCATGATAACCATTGTGAATGGTCATCTCATGATAGTTATGTACATTATGATACTGATATCACTACACAACATATGATTTTTATGTACAAATTTTATCTATTTATCCTCACGCATTACTGCAGAAACATAGTATGTTTTATGTTAGGGAACTCAAAAGTTCTAAGTACACAGGCATGTACATTGTTATTACAACTATTTATGTTCACTTTCACACACACATTTTGGGTTAAGGAAATGATGCTGTTAGGTACTCATAAATACAGAACATACAATAACTGTTTGTTCAATATTTACACATGTAAATGTAAAACTTATGTTATTGTTATATATAGTTGCCCCTGAAGGACATGTGTCACCTGAGACGGAACAAGTGTCTTCACCTGGGTCAGCCAGCTCAACACACCTAGAAGGTGAGTGTATCAGTTGGTGGCCATATAATATGTGCTCTTCTATATGTTATGTTGTCATGTTCATTATTTGTTTTGCACATGTTCTTTAAATAGGATTACTTAGTGTATGTGAAAATGAAGTGTAAGGCAACATGTATTGTGTTAGTGATGTTAACTATCATGTAGGAGTTGTGAGTTTACAGCAAGTTTTCATTCACTCATATTTCATACTGAGTCCAAACATTATTCTTAAGTCAAGGTAGTTTTTAATGTGAGGTTATAAAACGTATGGAAACATGTTAGTTGTTACTTATGACACAGTAGAATTACATAGTAACACAGCAGAGATTAACATGCCATTTAATAATGTGTACATTTATTTGTAGAACATGATGAAGAGGATTATGATGATGATGATGATGATGATGATGCCGCCGCCGCCATAGACACACAAATACAAGCAAGTGACCATGAAGAGGTTCCAATTGAAACTGTTTTACCGCCAAAACGTCCAGCAAATACCACATATGATGCAATTGTAGCTTCTGAGGGAAAAATTGTGGAAGCAGAAAATCGTCGCCATTCTGACCTGATGACAGTGCTGGAAAGGATGATTGCACTGCAGGAAGAAACAGTTTCACAATTGGCACATCTCCACAGAGTCTTCATTGAAGTGCCTAAACAGTTGCAAAAAATCAACACCTCATTCGAAGCATTAGTTGTTCAGCAAACACAAGCTAATTACTTGAGAATGACTAATGTATCACAATTCAACATCAACACCTCACAGGCAGGATCTGTTCATGCTGGCCAGTTTTCACCACATTCATCTGATCTTCATTCACCAGGTCCGAATGTTACCGGTCAAGTAGCAGACATTGCTGTGCAGGTTCCTGACGACATCCTACCGCTGCCATCTGTACAAATTCAGCAGCTGACACCTACAAAGGAGGCGACAAAAACAAAACAAGACACACATGAAACAGACCAACCATCACTTGTGCAGTGTCTACCAACTTGCTCACATGTGTCAGTGGGCACAAGCCCTGTCCGTGAACAGTCACTACCCAAAAGCCCTGTAGGTGAGTCACTGCCCAAAAGCCCTGTAGGTGAATCGCTGCCCAAAAGCCCTGTAGGTGAATCACTGCCCAAAAGCCCTGTAGGTGAATCGCTGCCCAAAAGCCCTGTAGGTGAATCACTGCCCAAAAGCCCTGTAGGTGAATCACTGCCCAAAAGCCCTGTAGGTGAGTCACTGGCCACAAGCCCTGCCCGTGAAGTGCCAGAGGCCACTCAAAGTGGCTCTGTTGTGGCTAAAGTTGGTGGCAAAAAAAAAAAGGAAAATTCAAGAGACAACAAGCAGGCCTGTTACTCGCTCGCAAAAGGAAAAAAAAAAAAATTGTATAATTCACAAAATATGTCTTTGGCCTTGTTTTGTTGACTTCAGATTATCTAATTACTATTGTATGTATGCTGAAGACTGTGTTGTTTCCAAACTTTCAAGTATGTTCTTGTACACGTGAAGTATTGGAAATGTTAACACTCCTAATTAATGAATAGTGTTATAAATATTGATGTATTAATCGTCTGTTCAGTAATGGACCACCAGGAGCCAGTTGCTAAGTTTAGAGAAGCTGCCATTGACTTTGCAGCAAAACATTGCATTTGGGTGTGTTAATTGATGTAATCATTGCATGTGCATATTATTTTCATGCAATTATAAAAGCACCTATTTAACTGCAAACATCTTTCTTGTACGTGTACAGCAGGATTTTGTGTTAAATATTACTTACCTTTGGTGGCCATTGTAATGTTGTCCTTTAATCATTTATGTGTTCTTGTTTCAAGAACATCTCTGAATTTATACTAATATATATGTAGTATGTATTGATATATGCACACACACACACACACACACACACACACAGTGTGTGTGTGTGTGTGTGTGTGTGTGTGTGTGTGTGTGTGTGTGTGTGTGTGTGTGTGTGTGTGTGTGTGTGTGTGTGTGTGTGTGTGTGTGTGTGTGTGTGTGTGTGTATATATAGTACTATCTAAACTGGTATAGATGTATTTTCAAAAAACATACACTTCATGCTTCCTTGTGAAAACACACTATTTTAATAATACAGGCCTAATGTTTGACAACTATACTAAGTGTGAGCCTCTAACATTATTGGGTGCAAACAAATGTTTATTACTTAATTCACTCATGTTTATCACCATTTAAATAGGTTTCATACAAGGCCTACTTACTGCCATCAATATGTTGTGTGTACTCCTGCAATATAAAAAAAAAAACTATATAATATATATATATATATATATACACACACACACACACTATACATATAGTACAATATACACTTTATATATATATATATATATTTATGAGAGATATATATTTATATATATATATATATATATAGATACACACGTATTTAAATTCATGCAGACAGGTAGTTAACCAGACTTTAAAATACACACAGAAATGTATGTGGGGAAAAAAAATTTCATTTTGCAGGTGTGTGTATTTACTGATATGGCTGTCTAAGCACTATTTTCACACAGTGCTCTTTGTTATTTTTCAAGAAAACTCAATGTTACTGAAATAAAAGTGTAGGAATGTTTTCACAAACGAGATAAAAAAATGATACATGTTTTTCCCACATTCGCCTATCACTAACCACAAAAGTTAAACCAATTAAAAGGACATATCCAATTGGCGTTTGAAATAAGGAGTAAAAGTAGTTACTTTTGTTGACCTTGAAAACGAAACACAGGAATTTGTTAGCCATTGAGCAGAATCATTTTGATGAGCAAAGAACACAGAACTGCACACATCTTTTGTGCTACTCTGACATGGCTGATGAATTCGTTAACAATATGAATCCACTCTTAGGTTATAAGTACATGGTTTCAGAAGCAATTTTGAACAGTCGCGGACACAAAGCGAGCACACGCCAAATCTATGATTTGATTCGAGCAAAATATCCTTATTACCAAGACCGTAGGCATGCGCGGAATTTTAATTCATCAATAAGATTCACTTTATCAACTAATGACTTTTTTGAACGTGTGCAGGATAAGCTAGAACACACCTATGGTTTCTGGAAGATTGCAAAGGAAAAGCATTTTACCCTGAAAGAGGGCACATATATTGTTGTGAAAGGCATATTTATTCCTAATGCCAATAGCAATGGATCCGCTGCTACTGTTCCGTGTGAATCGATACCTGCTGCAATATCTGCACCCTCCATTCCTGAAACCCACATTGTACAAGAACAAAAGTACTATGATTATGTACCAAGCCTTTCAGCTGAAAATGCATTGGAATGGGAACCCGAAGAAATGAACCTACCTCCCGACCAATTGTTTGAAGAAAGCAGTGGCGATTCCTATGAGCGCTTCATGGAGGAGATGTGTGTCATACTGGATTCAGCGGGTGGGTCAAGCGTGGATGAAAATGCCTTGCATTTCTGGAGCGACCAGTTGCAGCCAGACGAAGAGTTAATTCTAGAAGAATGGTAAATATAACAACCGTTATGCGTTGACTGTGCGTTTAAATGTTTTTTTTTTTTTTTTTTTAACCACCATTTTCCCTTTCAATGCGTGGATACAGCGTAACATTGCAGACTGCATAACATGTAGCGATCACAAAGAAATTGTTGCCGAATACAATATAGTATAACCTGAAAGAGTAGTACACATTGCTGACGGAATAAATATACGTACTTTCCTATCCCTTTAACCATATTAGCAACATTTTAACATAACTCTAACACATACCTGTTTTGTTATCATGCAACATTTAAAAGCGGGTCCACCACGTATGACGTGGGACCCTTGTCATGGCCCAAGGCGTCCTTAAAAAGGATTACGGATGTAAGTCCCGCCCCCAAGCGACGTGCGCGCCTCAAAGCCTATTGGCTGTCATGTTTTGTTATAGTAACGGTAACTGCAGTGTGTCATGTGTGCGGCTCAGTGTTTGTAGGCGTAAACTGGGCGTTAGCCGAATGTTAATTGAGTGGGAGGAGTGTTAGCGTGCGTTTCACGCTGGTTTAACATGACGTCACACGTATTGCATTTGCGCATTGTGTTATCGGCTGTCCTTTCTGTCCAAACACGTCTGTTTAAAAAGAATACAGATGTACTCGTTTAGAATGAATGTAGTTTCGTATTCATTGTATTTGAAATAAAGATTTTATGTTTAATGGTATTTTCAAGATGTATTGAACGCACAACGTACGCTTTGTTTTGCGCATGCGCTAACAGTTAGGGCAGCCAAGCGTGAAGTGCGTGCGCACACTAAGATGTGCGCGCACATTTTTCAGTATACAGGCAACGTTCACATCATATACATAGTTATGCCTGCTACAAATTTAAAGAAACATTACATACTGATGTACACTTGTACTTCTAACATATAAGTGAGTGACGTGTGTATGTACACAATCATATAGAGCTGTGTAATGCGTTGTCACGGATACATATATAGTAAGGTGCCATATTTGACCATCATGTGTTTGCTGTATTTCAGAGATGTCGGGGAAGATACAATCGGATCAATGTATGATTTCAGAAGAGTCTACCTTTATATGAGATGATTGTGAGGAGGAGCCACCGACTACTATACTACATATGGAACTAATTTTATATTGCTTGCAGCGCTTATTAACAAACAATTAAAAATGTGATACCCTTATGCCTATATTGCATAAGCACTTAATTAACATAATGATGTTGCAAAATAGTGCCTCATGAATTTTTATTGAGTGTTCTTTAATGACTACTATCATTTTATGGCATGATGTGTTTTATATATAACAACCATTCCCACTCTGCTAACACATTTGTGAATTCTATTGTGTAATGGAACGTATGACTGTCGAAACTATGTAACAATAATAATAAGAAGAATAATAATAATTATAATATGAGCATGTTCATGTATAGCGCTGCTAGTTGTACGCAGCGCTTTACAGACACATTTTTCAGGCTGAGGTCCCTGGCCCGTGGAACTTACAATTTATTTTTTGCCGCCTGAGGCACAGGGAGATAAAGTGACTTGCCCAAGGTCACAAGGAGCCGACACCGGGAATTGAACCAGACTCCCCTGCTTCAAACTCTCAGTGCCAGTGTGTGTCTTTACTCACTGAGCCACTCCTTCTCCCAATGTAAAGGACACTTACAACCAACTAGCCATTTATTGTTAAAAATCTCTTGTTACATGGGTATGTTGATAAAATGGTTTGGGACTGTAGCAAATAATGTTATTGGCCAGATGTTGTGGTCCCCTACAATGCATGATGTTCTGAATATGACATCAACATCATGTAATGAAGTACGTTTCTGTGTATATTTCATTAACCTAACTAACTATAGTTTACTGTGTTTATTAAACGTTCTAAAAATACATAGGGGCCTATGCAGAGTCGTCCGAATACATGCCATTCGGCATGTATTCGGCAGAATTTGCTTCCCGTATGCACAGAGGCTTCCTTTAGTGGCGAAATTTGAAATTTTCGCCAGGAGATTTGCTAGGCGGCAGCATCCCGCCAATGTGTTGGCGAGAAGCGTGTTTTTTTTAAATTTCGCCATGTTTCTAGGTTCGGCATATGCAGGAAAGGGAAAAGTGTGGTATTCGGCATGTGTGCTTGAATTCTCAGCGCTGAAGTCGCCAATTGTGCGCGCCAGGAAAAAACGGCAGTAGCCGTCCAGTTCACTGGAAAGTGCTGTCAGTTAGTAAGGGGAAGCGGAGGAGCGGTCACGTGACCGCTCCCATTTAATGGGTCTGCAGCCGGTTCCCTACAGAGCCGTCATTGCCAGACAGAAGGTGGGGTGTGTGTGTGATCGCTGTCTCCCTTCTGCCCTGGTCCCTGCCCCCCTTCTGCTCCGGTCCCTGTCTCCTGTGTGTGTGTGTGTGTGTTTGCATTGTGTGTGTGTATGTGTATGTATGTGTGTGTATGTGTGCATGTGTGTGTATGTGTGTATGTGTGCATGTGTGTATACATGTATGCATGTGTGTGTATGTGTGCATGTGTGTGTATGCATGTGTGTGTATGCATGTATGTGTATGCATGTATGCATGTGTGTGTATGTGTACTGCTGCCGAGTGCAGGGCTTCAGATCGCGATCAGCTGCTGTGTTTGGGGGGAGGGGGGGGGGGGTCAGTAGTGCTGCCGAGTGCGGGGCTTCACATTGCGATCAGCTGCTGGGCTTGGGGGGAGGGGGGGTCAGTAGTGCTGCCGAGTGCGGGGCTTCACATTGCGATCAGCTGCTGGGCTTGGGGGGAGGGGGGGTCAGTAGTGCTGCCGAGTGCGGGGCTTCACATTGCGATCAGCTGCTGGGCTTGGGGGGAGGGGGGGGGGTCAGTAGTGCTGCCGAGTGCGGGGCTTCACATTGCGATCAGCTGCTGGGCTTGGGGGGAGGGGGGGGGTCAGTAGTGCTGCCGAGTGCGGGGCTTCACATTGCGATCAGCTGCTGGGCTTGGGGGGAGGGGGGGTCAGTAGTGCTGCCGAGTGCGGGGCTTCACATTGCGATCAGCTGCTGGGCTTGGGGGGAGGGCATCACGCTGTCACAAACCTTTGCCTTTGTGTATCAGTGCCTGTAAATGTGTGTATACAGTATCGTGTGTCTGTCTATCAGTGTATATTCCTGTGTGTCTGTCTAGCACTGTGTATTATTGTGTATCTGTCTGAGTATCAGTATGTATTGCTGTGTGTCTGTCTATCAGTATGTACACTGTCTGTCACTGAATGTCTATGACTGTAGCTAATAAAAATTGTAAAAGTGTCAAGAGAAGGTTTTTTTTTCAGTATCTGCAGCTTCACAGTGCTTCTACCACTTTAACAGAGAGACGCGTGCTGTTTCTCTGGTATGTAACTATGCAGAAGCTGTCACTAAGACGCTGTGCCAGGAATGTGGTGTTTACTTTAGAAATTTCCCGCCCACTTGAATTGAAGTCTTGCGAGACTCACGAGCGTGACTCGCAGTGACTGAAAATATAGCCAGATGTAAGTAGCTCAGTCTGAAATGGCGCGATTAACACTCGCCAATCATACACTTTGAGACTTGATTGACGATTTGTCCTTTCTGAATCAGGCTCAATAAATACGCCACAATGTTGAACTTTTACAAGAATGGCAATTTATTTTGCCGTTCCTCTCTGCATAGGCCCCATAGTATAGTCAATATGATGATATAAGCTACCATAATAAAGCTGGTGTTATCATTTGTCGGTGTTATACATGGATCCTACACAAATTGATACAGACACAAACAGTTGTCTTAAAAAGTGTGTCTATGCTAATGTGCACGTGATTGACGTTACAATTGTGAGAATACTTGATAATTATCATCATGATAATGATGAAGTGACATGATTTATATTGCAAAAATATTACCAACATTGTCATATTGGTAAATTAGAAATGCTAAATGACAGTAACATTTGCAACAAAATTGTGTTTTCTGTTAACAGTTTTACACTTGGTACATGTAGGACACATCCACACACGTGTGACTTATACATACACATGTCACAAATGTCAATTAATGTTGACTATTAATTCCTAGCATTAAAAAACACCTACATTGCTAAATATAAGATGTAGTACGCATTGTTGTGATTACAGGCATTCATGCATGGAGTGTTATGATCAGTCAATTTCATCCGTGATGAATGAGCTCCCGTAAGTAAACAAATAAGTACAGTTATCCCCTTGTCTCCAAACACATCTATATTACATTAATGGAATTTATAAGGAAACATACATAAAATGTGATGAAATGTGAGTAATCATTTTCTAATACAATGCACATGAAAGCTCAAGAGTAGCTAAATGCATATACATGATACAGAAAGTACATGTATGTTACATTTGTGTTAAAACCAATATGTAGGGTTTTGACTTCAAATAATTATAGGAAGATTGAGGTAGGCACATCTTATGAGAGATGTCAGCAAATATACATACCATGATCAGTCATACTGGAGATATACCTATAATGCAAAGGAACAATATATAAATTGCAAACATTGACATGCCATCTTCAGTACCGTAAACAACACAGCAAAGTGTGTATTTGGTGTTAAATGTGCAACACCATGTATATTTCATGACATTCAAAATGTAAATCAGGCTGGTGTACACATCATATGGATGTACATGTTACACTGCACCAATAACATTGTATGTAAGCATACTAGAAGCATGAATGAGTATGGGCATAATATGTGTATTGTGTTAGCATAAGGAACAACACAATGCTAAAATATTAGTGCTTTGTTACCCCAGTTGTATTCACATACACACAACTAAAGTAAAATTGAAGAGGGATTATATAACCTGTGCAACAATAACATACCGGTGCCACATCCCTTTGTGCACACAGCAGAGAGAAGAAAGGTGTGCAACCCATATTCATCTGTGTCCTAACAGAAGGGTATATAAAAAAACATTATTGTTAAGATAACATAATGTAAGTATAAAAGTAGAACTTGGAACAGATATGTTTTTACTTACAAGAAAAAAATGAATTGATGAGATTCTGGCGTGTCTGGCCACCACTGGCTGTTTGTTCATTTTCAGCAGCTACATGGGTGGGATGCTCGTCTACCACAGGCTCAGCTAGGTCTGACTGTACATTGTGCCTGAGTGCAACATTGTGCAAAATGCAACAGGCAAGGATAATATCAGACACTTTTTGAGGCTTGTATAGAAGAGCCCCACCAGTTCTGTCCAGACACCTAAATCTGGTCTTGAGTAGGCCAAATGTCCTCTCTATAACAGATCTAGTAGATATATGGGCTGCATTGTACCTGTCCTCTGCTTCAGTTTGAGGGTTTAGCACCGGAGTCAAGAGCCACGGCCTAATTCCGTATCCTGAGTCACCTATAATGAATGGAGCACACATAAGCTGACATTAGTGATCAAATTGTACAATGCCAACATTCCTAAATAAAAATGTGTTTTGTGTTAGAACATGTAAATGTGTACTCACCCAGCAGCCAACCATGTTCAAAATGTCCCTCTTCGAACGCATGGAAGACTGAAGAGTTCCTCAGGATGGAGGAATCGTGACTGGAACCAGGGAATTTGGGTACCACATGCATTATCCTCATCGTCGCATCACATACCACCTGTACATTGAGTGAATGGTAGTGCTTACGATTGCGGTACACATGCTCACTCTGACTAGGTGCAATCAAAGCAACATGTGTGCAATCGATTGCACCCAGCACACATGGTATCCCTGCTATATTATAAAAGCCAGTCCTGACTTCCAGCCACTCTGTCGCCTCTGTAGGAAAATGAATATAATTCCTAGCGCGTCTATTGAGTGCATAGAGAAACTGGGTCAAGGCCCGCGAGAATGTAGATTGCGAGACCCCGCCCACTATGCCCACAGTTGTCTGGTATGACGCGGAAGCAAGATAATGTAATGAGCACAGCATTTTAACAAGCCCAGGGACTGCACGACCTCTGGCTGTGAAAAAATCTAAATCTCCCCTTATCTCCTGATAAAGAGATAAGATTGCTGCTGAACTCAAACGATAGCGACTTACAATCTCCTCCTCACTCATCCCATCTAACAGGGTTCTCTCCCTGTACAGACGCGGACGAGGCACAACTTGTCTCCTCTGTCTTCTCCTCTGATCTCCTGTCCCTCTACCTGTCCCTCGGCCTGTCCCTCTCCCTGTCCCTGTCGTATCCGCGTGACTGTCCCTGTCACTGTCCCTCGGTGTGTCCCTCCCTTGCCCTATATGATTCTCTTCATCATCAAGCATGTCATAGAAAAGAATGTTCCTCCGTCTCCTAAACAATCTCAACATTTTGAAATGAGTAGCTGTGAATGAGCAGGTAATGGGCGTCCTTTAAATAGGTATGTGATGATGTCAGGTGACATAGTAAAATGCAAGGTGTTACATTAACATAATAAAGTACTTCTGTGGCAAGCTGTGTGCAGTTCTTGTTATAAGTATTTGTTGTGTGTATTCTGCAGGGAATGATGATATTTGCCAATGATGTGACGTGAACCTTTGTAGAAACATTGCTTGCAAATAAATAGTTGCATGTGCAATGCATGTAACACTTGTGAACGCAACAGTCAGTCATGTAATTAGACAAAAAAGCTGAGATTGACGTGGGAAAAGTTTGGTGTAACATGTGTAATTAGGCATGTTATTGTGACATGTTGACAACAATGAATAGTCGTGTGCATATGCATGCATTTCTGTAATGAGGATAGTTGGTATAGAATGAGTTTACAAGGTGTCCCAATGCTGAATTACTGTACATGTGTGTATAAGTTAGGTTGAAGTGCTTGTAATGCTACGGTTACAATGTAAACATGCAATGTGATTGAGCGTCCAATAAGTGACGTCATGAAAATAGGGAGGACCCAAAACTAGATGTAAACATGAGAAGACAGATGTACATGAACGTTTAAAGATGCGTGTGACATTACAAGCATTGTGTAATGTAAAGGAACATGAATATACTGTGTATGTGAGACATGTGTGTCATGTGTAACATCATGTAAATAATTGTTGCTCAGTTCAGTAAAATGTGTGATATGATGTGAGGTTCTCCTTTAAGAGTTGAGTATAGTATTTTTCCTTGGCACATCATCACATGATGAGTAATGTGACCCGCAAATGCTGAAAACATGTAAAAGTATAATGTTATGCAAATAATACACGTCAGCTGTGACACAATGCAGGGAATGCCCCCACACTGTAATGCAAATGACGTTTGTATTGTGAGCAATGAAACGTAAACAGTACTATACTGTTATACGTCCCCGCTCCATTGACTCCATTGATGTACAGAAGATTTTTTTTTCTAAGTGCCGTTGCGGCAGCCTTAGCGATCGTTCTCCCCTCCAAACTGCCAACTTTAGTTAGCGGGAGAAATTGGCCATAACATCTCAATTTCGTAGTGCCGATCAGCCCCGATAAGCTGTTTTTTTGTTGTTGAATACAGCCGATTTAAAAAAGTGGCGATCAGTGGCGAAAACAGGCTTATCGCCAGGCGAATGGCCATAACAAAATAATCGGCTCCGAAACCTGGCGAAATCAAGCACTTATCGGCGCTTACTGAATCTCAAACCCAATTTTGCCTATAAAATGGCGATAATTCCCTTATCAACGCTTACTGCATGAGGCCCCAAATTTGTCCCAGCAAAAACAGGGACAAACGTTGCGCATGCACAGTCAGCGCTCGCCAACTGCACATGCGCGAAGAGTGCTTGCCATCTGTGCATGCGCGATCAACGTTTGCAGGTTGCTTATGCGCATGTGTGATCGGAGCTTGCCGGTTGCGCATGAGCAACTCTCAAACACAGATCACGCATGCGCCAGCGGGATAGAAAACCAGGACAGCCACCCGAAAAAGTCAGGACAGAGGCATAAAAACTGGGAATGTCCCAGCTAAACCGGGACGTCTGGTCACCCTAGCTCTGTCACGCGCGCACTATGTCCATAGCCTAAGATAAGGGGCACTGTTCCCTCATTGTGAAAATAAGAAAGGTGACTATACTATTAAAGATATAGCTGCACACTTAGAAGACTAACATATAACAGTGTGAGACCTGGCTCTTACTCCTCCTGGAGCCTTCCTCGTGGTCTTGGGGCACACCTGGTGTATAGCGACCAATCAGAGAGTGGGAACCCTATCCCACTAACCATCGCACCCCCCCCCCCCAAACAAAATCTTGCACGTTGAATAATGTTTCACTGGGGTTTTGTGTTTGCCTTGCGCTGGATCAAAACAAATATGGGATGAGCATCTGACCTGACTTCATTTTACATAGGTTGAACTCAATGGACGTGACTTTTTTTGACCTCATCTATGTACACTCCTCTCGAACTCCCACACCTACTGCAGAGGAATGGTCCGTGTCACTGGTGCAATGACATCACAGGAGGTATCAGCAGTAATATATGACATCAAAGGAAGTGACACTTGTATATGTTGAGATGCAGGGCACTGCACGTGGCAGCACGCAGGGAGAAACCATGCAGTGCATTAGCTGGGGTCATTTCATTGATATTTAGGATTTCTTGATATTTTAAACCCAAATAAATATCACCTGAGATAAAAACACTCCGATTAGAATTTTTGGGGCGTACTTTGCTTTTGAGGCCCCTTATCACTCTTTCAAATGAATGTGGAAAGGCGTAATAATGCTAGCACTGTATATGACAACTCTGAAGCTTTAGGTTTTTTTTTGCATTTTATCTCTTAGCCGAACCAAGCGCCCTGGATCAAAGTACACAACGTTAACGATATTTCCCCTCCCCCGGGAACTGATCCGTGACCTCCCGACCTCTAGGGACAGCCCAACATCCAACACAAAAAAACTACAAATATGGTCGCAGTGTCACCAATGGAAATTCGCAATGTCACCTCCCGATGACATTTCTGTTCTCTATTGGCTGCCGGAGACGGTCACAAGCCCTGGCACACCCCTTTGTCAGCCCTGCCCCCCCTCTTGTACATGTCAGTGCAGGCGTGCTCATGAATATTCATGAGCTTCCACTGACTGACAGAAGCAGAATATAAACAGATCCCTTCACTAAAGATCTCACCAAAGTTCGCCGATCAATACATGGAGAACGAATTGACCGGCAGCTATACAGTTCTTTAGGTAATTAGAGATTGCCCACATGAAACTATTGAATTAAAAAAAAAGACTGAACGGCAGCTTTCAAGTCTGTCTGTCAGAGAGTCAAGTGCAAGTGACAAGCTGATCACACACTGTGTCCAGGGATCTGGCACAGCTGGTAGTCTCCCTTAGGGGAGAGGTGGAAGAAACCTATTTGACCAGTTACAGAATCAAGAAGGAACCTTCCCCAAGATGGTCAACCTGAGAATAAGCGGCTAAGCGTCGGCCGCTATAATGGGCAGTCTGCCAGATACTATGCAAATAAAGATGCCACTGATTAAGAGACCCTTCTTGCCTGTGAATGGAGTTACTCAGGGAGAAGGTGCACCCAGGAGTTCTCTTCCAGAAACTCCTCCCTGCTATCGTGAGGATCTGGAAGGGATGGAGGCGCTGTACCAACTGTGAGTAGAACTCAGCACACTACCTCAGACGCCTGTCATGGTGAAATCCCCATTACCAACCAGCGGGAGACTCAGGAGTCCTGTTGCCAGCAGGTGCACCACACATACCACAATATGTAACTGGGGCATTTTCTCACATAGGGGTCAGGATCAGAAGGGCCCAGGGAAAACACTGTTACAGTTAGAGGCGCTGCTGCGATACCTATCATCAGGACAGGCTTTTGCTAGGCACACTAGGAAACAGGAGAATGTATGCTGCCAGGAAGTGCTGTGGAAGGGACGGGACCTAGGGGTAGTCAGGAGTGATCGGGACAGCTCGCAAAGTACACCCTAGGGCCTTGAATGGAGTAAAGTGGGTCTGGAGACAGGGCTATAGCTGTTCTAGTCACCTTGAGGCAGCTAGTCGTAGGATGCCTTAGGGGACAGCCTGGTTAACATGGGTCAGGAATTCCTGAGAGGATCTGCGCTAGGTGTAGCCAACAGTAGGTTGACGCCCGAAGTACTGCATGGAAGAAGCCAGTGTACTCTAGCCAGTAACCAGATCACTTACCACAGAGCACATACTGGAGGAAGGCAGATACAGCATACAGTGAAAGAGTGAGCCTAGCCTGAGGTAGTGCATACATGAGTAAGACACACATGAGATACATGTAGAGTGGTGCACTGGCATTCTTTATTGCATCGAAATGGCGGCTGCCCAGCAGAGAGGAGCACCATGTGCGATAGCAGAAAGAACCGAGAAAAGATGGCGACCGCAAGTAGTGATGTTCCGCGCGGTGCAGAGAGTCCAAGATAGCGGGCCACACCTGATGGAGAGAGCGCACGTGCTGTGTGTACCACTGAGGATCAAGCTACAGAAGGAACTTTTGTTAGTTTGCTGTGGAGTGGCGCTAAAGCAGTGGCTGCGCCATTTTTGTCCTGCCTAGGATCTCGGGGTGCTACCCTGTGGGAGAGTTGTGAGGACATTGCTATTGTGTGCGACAAGGATGGAGTATCTGATTGCCAGACGACGATCACTGAGCAAGTAACCCCCCCCCCCAATCTCACATTGGCCCGGGTACTCTACAACCAACCCCCCCATTACGTGTGTTTTTGGTGGTGAGAGGCACCTGTAGGCAACAGAACTCCTGAGTCTCCCGCTTGATGTTAGTAGGGGATGTCATCAGGACAGGTAGCTGAGGTAGTGGGTGCGAGTTCGACTTACATCATGTGCAGCGCCTCCACCTCATCAGGATCTGTGCTTCCGCAGGGAGATGGTCCTGGTGAGGAACTCCTTCTTGGTGGTGCCATCCACTGCTGAGTAATTTCACACTCACACAGTGGGGGTATCGTTAACAAGGTCATCTTTATTGATGACGGTGATGTAGCAGACTGCCCCATGCAGCTGCCGGCTCTAGCCGCACATCTCTCCGTGCTGTCCCTTCGCCAGGTACGCCCTCCTAAATTGAAGTGGGATTCCCTCTTCTCCTAGGGAGATCCTCTCTGTGCCAGGTCCCTGGACACAGAGTGGCTTAGACAGGCTGATTGGTCAACCTGGACCTGTAGTTACGTCACTAGGGTCACAAAGTGTTCCTACAATCCCTTATGCAGGAAAATACAACTTCCCAACAGCTTTCCACAGCTGCTAGAACACACTGTAACTAACTGTGTTGTGCCTTATATACTTCAGGAGGCAGGCGCATCCCTGATGTCACTATCCAGGGACTCAGAGCATACAGCCACTCCCCTTCATACATAGGGCACCTCACCATGGTGTGAGGGAAAACCTCCATAACTACTGCTGGCATACCTGTTCTTACCAGGACTTACGGCCAACAGAGAGGAAAGCAATATACCATTATTATGCATGGCTATATATATGTATTGGGGGGTTATTTTTATATGTATCGAAGGGGTGTGGGTATTTTTATATGTATTGGGGGGTATGGGGGTATTTTTTATATGTATTCTGGGTGTGGGGGTATTTTTATATGTATTGGGGGGGTATTTTTATATGTATTGGGGGGCCGTGGGGGTATTTTTTATGTGTATTTTGGTGAAGGTATTTTTTATATGTATTGGAGGGGCATGGGGGTATTTTTTATATGTATTCTGGGTGTGGGGGTATTTTTATATGTATTGGGGGGGTATTTTTATATGTATTTGGGGCCGTGGGGGTATTTTTTATGTGTATTTGGGTGAAGGTATTTTTTATATGTATTCTGGGTGTGGGGGTATTTTTATATGTGTTGGGGGGGCCATTTGTATATGTATTGCGGGGCCGTGGGGGTAGTTTTTATATGTATTGGGGGTATATTTTTATATGTATGGGGGGGGAGGGTCGCATCTTTTATTGTATCCAGTATTTTTGGACAAGCCACCAGCAACCCTAAATACATGTAACCAGTAGCCATATTATCGTTCTGTAGTAAAGTTGTTATTTTATGTTGTACCCAGTGTGTGTGGTTATTGTATAAGTATATATATATATATATATATATATATATATATATATATATATCCTGTAACGGGTAATTCCACACAGTAGAATCCGTTACAGGGGCTCCTCCTCATCATCAGGCCCGCCTGAGGATACCCCTGAAGTACCCTCAGATCGCGTAACCCTTTCTTTACGCTGAGACCAATGTCCACCCGCAATGCTCAGCGCACTATTGCTTTCACTAATTATCGACCCTCGTCGGGAAATCCTCCCTCCACCCTCCGATCCATCATCCGAAGTTCCCCAGTCCAGGCTTCCAGTCTGTTCTGTGATAGGACCCCGGGAATCCCCTGACATACCCAGACTAGAGGTAGACCCGAAGGAACAGGTGACAGGGACAGGGGTTTGAACTACAGTAGGGCCTTGGGACTAACTTTGGGAATGGACGGGGTTGGGGGACGGGGCCGAACGGTATGTACCGGCAGAGTCACGGCCTGCTCCTCCGCAACACCTGACTCACGTTCGCCACAAAGTTCGTTCTGGCCTTCGGTAGTGGATCCTCTCGTTCTCCGGTTCGAGCGCCCACTCCGTCTGCTGTCCGTAGGGGATCGACTCCCACTGCTCGACCGTAGAGGCGCTATCGCCTCCCACTCGACACCGCTCAGGTCGTCCGGAACTGCCTCGGGATCCGCACGTGCTGCGACGCCATCTTGGGTTGGGTCTCCAAGCGAGACCTCTTCCTCCACGAGGATATCCGGCAACGCCCGTCTGCTGCGCGGTCCAGCCTGACCCTGGATCCGCTATTCGCTCACCTCCACCCCCGGGATCTGCGGTGAGCACAGAGTTAACCTACTGCTCCGCAGGGTCGGGGTGGATCGACCTCCTTCCGATCCGTTAGTCACCACGGCAGTGGGACTCCGGCTATCGGGTTGTCGCGGCACTGGAGACACTCGACTCCGTGTCTCCACACCACGAGGGATAGCATCTCGTCACGGAATACCAGTAGTATGGTATTCTGCCAACAAGTCCTGTGTCTCTGCCAGTCTGGCACACTCCTCGTCCGAGGACTCTAATTTACAGTTCGGTCGGGGTATTCCAGTAGGGGACTGTCTGTGGGCTCCTTTCCGGTCACCTCTCCGATGGCTGGTTTTCTCCGCCTTGAGAAGTCGGCTCGACTCCGGCTCCGCGGGACCTGCACTCACATTCCACAGTGCACCCGGAAGATCCGCAGCCGATGTCGGGGTAGGATTTCTCATCCCCCCGGCTTGCACCGGTACAAAGGTGGTCATAGGCCACATGTATTGTAGTCCACAATGAGGGCATCGAGCCTCACTGCCCACAGCTCCGCCAGGCAGTCTGCACTGCAGGCAGAGACAGACCACCGTCTCCACACCCTCTACGCGGATAATCAGGAAGCCTCCTGGGACCGAGTAGGGGTGGGTTGATATCAAGGGACTCTGTTCCACTTTTTTCCGCTTGCTCAGCCATGGTCACCAACGGGAGCACTCATCCTAGTGGTCTGTATTGATCAATGGCTCTTCGCAACTGAAGTGCAGGGGATGGTAGAGCAATCCTTCCCCCCACTTCCTCCATCGGCATCCGGTGAAACTTTAGACCACTCCCCCTGGTTGAAACTAGGGGGATGTCTCGCCGCTTTGTAGGCTGACCCAGCACAGGAGCAGAGTGAGTCATAGTCCAGGAGGGCGCGGCTCCAGCTTTCGCGCCAAACTCCCCAACTGGGTGGAGTTTCCTCGTTGCCGCCAATCCTGGCCAACAATTTGCAGCCTGCAGAGTTGACAGATTTTCTGCAGCTGGCCCACGCGGTGTCCCGGGAACGCGGGAACCGCCATTTTGGTAAGCACTGTCCTTCTTTATATTCGAGGTAGCGTCTGGCTGTTTGTTTATTGGTGTGTAACAAAGTCCATTTCGTTCCTCCCATCTCGCAAGGCTGTCGTCCTCACTATTCTCAGGGGTATCATCCCGAGAACATAGGCATGACAAACACGGCGCAGCCCCGGCTTTCACGCCATTCCATAACAAACACACAAGAGTCTCTCCTGTAGCTTGTTCTCCTTCCTCGCCCCGGCATCCTGGACCTTCTGCTCCTTGCAGATCCTCCATTCTGATGGTCGCTTCTTGCTCACGGTATACTGGATTATTGTACATGGAGCTCCACTCTGCGGGGCAGCTACCACATCTGTACAATAAACATGCCTTGTGCACCACCTTGTGTACCTAACATATGTCTAACTCGTGTTTGCACTACCTCAGGCTAGGCTCACTCTCTCAGTGTCTACTGTATCTCCTTCCTCCCAGTCTGTGCTCCCTTCGGTAAGTGATCTGGAATGGCTAGAGTACTCTGGGGCTTCCATGCAGTACTTGGGCGTCTACCTCTCTTGGTCAGCCTAGTGCAGACCCTCTCCAGGACTCCTGACCTAGTTAACAGGCTCTCCCTTCTGGCGTCCTACCCCTAGCGCGACCACAAGGTGACTCGGACAGCTATAGCCCCTCTCCAGACCCACTAACTCCTCTCAGGTTCCCAGGGTATCCCTGCGGTTCCATCCCAACACAGCACAAAGTGGCAGCATACACTTTCCCTGTTTCCTAGCGTGTGCCTAGCAAAAGCCTGTCCTGTTGACAGATTTATATATATATCTCAGCAGCGCCTCCAATTGTAACGGGTTTCCCCCCCCCCCAATCTCACATTGGCCCGGGTACTCTACAACCAACCCCCCCATTACGTGTGTTTTTGGTGGTGCACCTGTAGGCAACAGAACTCCTGAGTCTCCCGCTTGATGTTAGTAGGGGATGTCATCAGGACAGGTAGCTGAGGTAGTGGGTGCGAGTTCGACTTACATCATGTGCAGCGCCTCCACCTCATCAGGATCTGTGCTTCCGCAGGGAGATGGTCCTGGTGAGGAACTCCTTCTTGGTGGTGCCATCCACTGCTGAGTAATTTCACACTCACACAGTGGGGGTATCGTTAACAAGGTCATCTTTATTGTAGACGGTGATGTAGCAGACTGCCCCATGCAGCTGCCGGCTCTAGCCGCACATCTCTCCGTGCTGTCCCTTCGCCAGGATTGCCCTCCTAAATTGAAGTGGGATTCCCTCTTCTCCTAGGGAGATCCTCTCTGTGCCAGGTCCCTGGACACAGAGTGGCTTAGACAGGCTGATTGGTCAACCTGGACCTGTAGTTACGTCACTAGGGTCACAAAGTGTTCCTACAATCCCTTATGCAGGAAAATACAACTTCCCAACAGCTTTCCACAGCTGCTAGAACACACTGTAACTAACTGTGTTGTGCCTTATATACTTCAGGAGGCAGGCGCATCCCTGATTTCACTATCCAGGGACTCAGAGCATACAGCCACTCCCCTTCATACATAGGGCACCTCACCATGGTGTGAGGGAAAACCTCCATAACTACTGCTGGCATACCTGTTCTTACCAGGACTTACGGCCAACAGAGAGGAAAGCAATATACCATTATTATGCATGGCTATATATATGTATTGGGGGGTTATTTTTATATGTATCGAAGGGGTGTGGGTATTTTTATATGTATTGGGGGGTATGGGGGTATTTTTTATATGTATTCTGGGTGTGGGGGTATTTTTATATGTATTGGGGGGGTATTTTTATATGTATTGGGGGGCCGTGGGGGTATTTTTTATGTGTATTTGGGTGAAGGTATTTTTTATATGTATTGGAGGGGCATGGGGGTATTTTTTATATGTATTCTGGGTGTGGGGGTATTTTTATATGTATTGGGGGGGTATTTTTATATGTATTTGGGGCCGTGGGGGTATTTTTTATGTGTATTTGGGTGAAGGTATTTTTTATATGTATTCTGGGTGTGGGGGTATTTTTATATGTATTGGGGGGGTATTTTTATATGTATTGGGGGGCCGTGGGGGTATTTTTTATGTGTATTTGGGTGAAGGTATTTTTTATATGTATTCTGGGTGTGGGGGTATTTTTATATGTATTGGGGGGGCCATTTTTATATGTATTGGGGGGCCGTGGGGGTAGTTTTTATATGTATTGGGGGTATATTTTTATATGTATGGGGGGGAGGGTCGCATCTTTTATTGTATCCAGTATTTTTGGACAAGCCACCAGCAACCCTAAATACATGTAACCAGTAGCCATATTATCGTTCTGTAGTAAAGTTGTTATTTTATGTTTTACCCAGTGTGTGTGGTTATTGTATAAGTATATATATATATATATATATGTAACCCTTTTTGTGAACCGGCCGACCCACCCAATCTCACATTGGCCCCTCGTGGTCTAACCGGTCCCTTTCCCTGCAACACACCTGCTCCTAAAGGGTTACTGGTACTGAATAACACCTGTGGCTCCAGGAGATCTGAGCCTCCGCTAGCTGGGAGCCTGGGGAAACCCTTACCATTAACTGGTGCAGCGCCTCCACTTACCCAGGATCCCCCGTTAGGAAAGATAGCCCTGGGTAAGAAATACAATAACACACGTATACGATAAACCAATAACTACACTTTACTTAACACACACATATAACTCATTACATAACATCACATAACATAACCGGATGCTCTATCCGCATCATCTCAGCCCAATGTCTGGTGTTCCCCACCCAGTGTCCTGTGATCCCCCACACCCAATGTCCCGTACTCCTACGAAAGGTCGTGGGTGACTGCGCAGTCACTAAATTAAGCTAGGGCCCAGTTGGTGCACTTAGAATACTTGAGATACCTTCCGAGCACTCCGATGCTCGGGACCGCAACTCTCTTCTCAAAGGGTCAGACGTCCGTCTGATCCTTTCCAGGTACTTCTGCCGGTAGACCCCAACGAGGGTCCCACCGCTCCACGGGAACTGCAACCGGATCACGGCAACACCAACCGCATGGGAACAGCAACCGCCGCTATCCCTTCCTATCACTAACTACTCCTAGAGTGACAGCAACCCTGACCTAGGGCCTGTCCCTGATGAACCGCAACCTGGGATGGCTTGGGGAAAACTCCTAGGGCCTGTGGAACCATAACCTGCCCCCCTTCCCCTAGCTACCCAGTCCTATCTGTAACTAACAACTAGCTATTAACTAGCTACTCCTAAAGCACCTGCAGCTGACACACCGCTCACACTGTCAGCCTGCAGGGATCCACACACGCTTCACACACACTGCACGCACTGCGCCCAGCACATGCAGCGACAACACACACAGACAGCTGCAATCACACACAGCCACCTGGATCCCGCAGCAAATCCACTGCTTGCACACTGTGCCTCTTTGCCAGTGCCCACAGCCCTCTCCGCTGTGGCACTGCCAAACTTGCACCTTCCTCACCTAAGGGTCACCTCCCTAGCTATGGCCGTCCCTCTTCAGTTACCCCCTGCCCTTACCGGGAATTGGGGCCTGCCTGGGGATCTAGGGAGAACCCTTACCTCGGTACAGGAGCCACGCGCTCCCTGCACCCTTCCTACTCCTTCCTTCTCCTCTGCCTGACTGACGCATGCAAAGCCCGGGAAATGTATCTATATTCCCGGGCTGAGCTTCCTCCAGCCCTATTGGCCACACTCAGGCACCTGATGCCTGTTTCCCTAAGCCTCCTGGGAATTGTAGTTCCCAGGGGGCTGTCTAAACACTGGGGCCGCGTGCGCGCTTCTCCCACGCATGCGCGAACCCCTAATGGCCGCCTCAACCTCTCTATCTTCTTCCCTACTCTCGCGCGATCTCTCCCTGCACTGGGGATCCTATCGCGCGCTTTCCGGTCCCTGCGCATGCGCGAACCTACGCGCAATGGCGGCGCACTCTCCTCCAGCCGCCGAGCCGGTGGCAACGCGATCGCGGCCCTAGCGACGGCCCGATCGCGTCCCCGGCAACCACAGTTCCGATCTGCTCCCTGCTCTGGCCCCCACCCTCGCGAAGTGCCGGCGGGTCCACCGCTGCCTCCGGCGGCACCCGCGACCCCACGACACTCGCGGAGAGGGGCCAGGGATTTTAAATTTACCTCGGGGCTACATATATATATATATATATGTCCTGTAACGGGTAATTCCACACAGTAGAATCCGTTACAGGTGGAGGCGCTGAAGAACACCATGCCAGGATATACCCCAGGCTCCCTGCAGCGGAGGCTCAGACCTCCTGTGAGCCACAGGTATTGCACCACACACAGCGTAGCCACACATCCTCCAAGGGGGTGGGGGAAAGTGCACTACACATGTATTTGTCATCATAAGGCCTCGGCCAGGGTGGTGCTGAGCGGGCGGGCGTGCTCACGTTGGCTGCGATGAAACACATTGCGGCAATGTGTGTGGTCAGCGTGAGCAAGCCCTTGAACATGCGCGGCGCTCAGCTGCTTGCCAAGCAAGCAAATTTGAATCTTCCGCACTGAGCGCCTGCATGCTCAGCGCCACCCTGGCCGCAGCCTAACTCTGTCAAGTGTCAACCCTGGGAAAACATTTGATAAATAAAATGAACACATGGTCTAAACCCTGACACAGTAATATGTTCAGGGGTATACACAGATTTGCACATGTCCACACAGACCCACACAAGTCTATATACTAATGATATGTATATGTTTATATAGTGATATTTGTATATTATATATTATATACATATACACTGATGACTGTATTTGTTTTTATCAGGTGCAGGGTTTTATCCAATAGCAGCGCAGCTCTGACTGGGTGTAAATATGTGTTCTGCTCTCTGATTGGTCGGTTTCTCATAACCAGGAAATCAGAACTCAGCTGTATGCAGCAGGAATAGGATACACTGTCACACAGAGAGGTGGGTGTGTGTGTGTGCAGCAGGAATAGGGTACACTGTCACACCGAGAGGTGGGTGTGTGTGTGTGTGTGTGTGTGCAGCAGGAATAGGGTACACTGTCACACACAGAGGTGGGTGTGCAGCAGGAATAGGGTACACTGTCACACAGAAAGGTGGGTGTGCAGCAGGAATAGGGTACACTGTCACACCGAGAGGTGTGTGTGTGTGTGCAGCAGGAATAGGGTACACTGTCACACCGAGAGGTGTGTGTGCAGCAGGAATAGGGCACACTGTCACACCGAGAGGTGGGTGTGCAGCAGGAATAGGGTACACTATCACACAGAAAGGTGGGTGTGCAGCAGGAATAGGGTACACTGTCACACCGAGAGGAGGGTGTATGCAGCAGGAATAGGGTACACTGTCACACCGAGAGGTGTGTGTGTGTGTGTGTGCAGCAGGAATAGGGCACACTGTCACACCGAGAGGTGGGTGTGCAGCAGGAATAGGGTACACTATCACACAGAAAGGTGGGTGTGCAGCAGGAATAGGGTACACTGTCACACCGAGAGGTGGGTGTATGCAGCAGGAATAGGGTACACTGTCACACCGAGAGGTGTGTGTGTGCAGCAGGAATAGGGCACACTGTCACACCGAGAGGTGGGTGTATGCAGCAGGAATAGGGTACACTGTCACACAGAGAGGTGTGTGTGTGTGTGTGTGCAGCAGGAATAGGGCACACTGTCACACAGAGAGGTGGGTGTGTGTGTGCAGCAGGAATAGGCTTCACTGTCACACAGAGAGGTGTGTGTGTGTGTGTGTGTGTGCAGCAGGAATAGGCTACACTGTCACACAGAGAGGTGGGTGTGTGTGTGTGTGCAGCAGGAATAGGGTACACTGTCACACAGAGAGGTGGGTGTGTGCAGCAGGAATAGTGTACACTGTCACACCGAGAGGTGGGTGTGTTTGCAGCAGGAATGGGGTACACTGTCACACCGAGAGGTGGGTGTGCAGCGGGAATAGGGTACACTGTCGCACAGAGAGGTGTGTGTGTGTGTGTGAGCAGCAGGAATATGGTACACTGTCACACAGAGAGGTGGGTGTGTTCAGCAGGAATAGGGTACACTGTCACACCGAGAGGTGGGTGTGTGTGTGCAGCGGGAATAGGGTACACTGTCACACAGAGAGGTGGGTGTGCAGCAGGAATAGGGTACACTGTCACACCGAGAGGTGGGTGTGCAGCGGGAATAGGGTACACTGTCGCACAGAGAGGTGGGTGTGTGTGTGCATCAGGAATAGGGTACACTGTCACACAGAGGTGTGTGCAGCAGGAATAGGGTACACTGTCACACAGAGGTGGGTGTGTAGCAGGAATAGGGTACACTGTCACACAGAGGTGGGTGTGTAGCAGGAATAGGGTACACTGTCACACAGAGGTGGTTGTGTGCGCAGCAGGAATAGGGTACACTGTCACACAGAGGTGGGTGTGTGCGCAGCAGGAATAGGGTACACTGTCACACAGAGGTGGGTGTGTGCGCAGCAGGAATAGGGTACACTGTCACACAGAGGTGGGTGTGTGCGCAGCAGGAATAGGGTACACTGTCACACAGAGGTGGGTGTGTAGCAGGAATAGGGTACACTGTCACACAGAGAGGTGTGTGTGCAGCAGGAATAGGGTACATTGTCACACAGAGGTGGGTGTGCAGCAGGAAAAGGGTACACTATCACACAGAGAGGTGGGTGTGCAGCAGGAATAGGGTACACTGTCACACAGAGAGGTGGGTGTGCAGCAGGGATACGGTACACTATCACACAGAGAGGTGGGTGTGTGTGCAGCAGGAATACGGTACACTGTCATGCAGAGAGGTGGGTGTGTGCGCAGCAGGAATAGTGTATACTGTCACAAAGAGAGGTAGGTGTGTGCAGCAGGAATACGGTACACTGTCACGCAGAGAGGTGGGTGTGCAGCAGGAATAGGGTACACTGTCACACAGAGGTGGGTGTGCATCAGGAATAGGGTACACTGTCACACAGAGGTGTGTGCAGCAGGAATAGGGTACACTGTCACACAGAGGTGGGTGTGTGCAGCAGGAATAGCCTAGGTACACTGTCACACAGAGAGGGGGATGTGCAGCAGGAATAGGGTACACTGTCACACAGTGGTGGGTGTGTAGCAGGAATAGGGTACACTGTCACACAGAGGTGGGTGTGTAGCAGGAATAGGGTACACTGTCACACAGAGGTGGGTGTGTGCGCAGCAGGAATAGGGTACACTGTCACACAGAGGTGGGTGTGTGCGCAGCAGGAATAGGGTACACTGTCACACAGAGGTGGGTGTGTGCGCAGCAGGAATAGGGTACACTGTCACACAGAGGTGGGTGTGTGCGCAGCAGGAATAGGGTACACTGTCACACAGAGGTGGGTGTGTGCGCAGCAGGAATAGGGTACACTGTCACACACAGAGGTGGGTGTGTGCGCAGCAGGAATAGGGTACACTGTCACACAGAGGTGGGTGTGCAGCAGGAATAGGGTACACTATCACACAGAGAGGTGGGTGTGCAGCAGGAATAGGGTACACTATCACACAGAGAGGTGGGTGTGCAGCAGGAATAGGGTACACTGTCACACAGAGAGGTGGGTGTGCAGCAGGAATAGGGTACACTGTCACACAGAGAGGTGGGTGTGCAGCAGGAATAGGGTACACTGTCACACAGAGAGGTGGGTGTGTGCAGCAGGAATAGGATATACTGTCACACCGAGAGGGGTGTGTGCTGCAGGGATAGTGTGCAGTGTCACAGAGAGGTGGGTGTGTGTAGCAGGAATAGGGTGCAGTGTCACACAGGTGTGTGTGTGTGTGTTTAATCTGACAGAGGGAAAGTCAGAAGCAGATCATCACTTCCACATATTGCGAGCGCTGCTCTATTAACCATTGTCTCTGCTGCAGAGTGACGCCGGAGAGTTGCAGACTGGGGATGTTCTGGCTATGCTAATCTCTTCCCCCTCTCCTCTTCTCTTCTAGTTCAGGACTCAAAGATCTAAAGATGCCCTCCCCTACCACCTCCTGCCTCCCTCGGCCCGCTGGCCTCTCTTTGGAGAACACTGGCCTTCACGGTGGGAGAGAGCAAACCCAGACTCGCCGCAGACTCGCCCTGACCCTGCCTGGCTCTGACTGGCTCAACACTACACCCCTGCGTCACCCCCCCACAGAGTCCAACAGACCTCAAAGCCTTTCACTCCAGCCATCCTGGGAGCGAGGGTCATCCGGTCTTGCTGTGACATCTCGCCCCTTTGTGCCCTCTGACCTGAAGCTCACCTCTCGCTCCATGCTGACTTCTAAACTCTCTCTGACCTCCAACCCTCTACTGATCTCTGAACTCTCTCTAACCTCACACCCTACTCTCAATTCTAAACTGTCTCAGCCTACTTTGACCTCTGACCTATCTCGCCCGACTCTGACCTCCGAATCCATGCTGACTTCTTGCCCAACGCTGACCTCAAATCTCTCTCGCCCCATTCTGACCTCTGAATTTTCTCTGACCCCAAAGCTTGCAGTAACCTCTCACCCCTCTTTAACTTCTGACCCTTCTGTGAACTCTATCTCCTCCGTGACTTCTAAACTTGCTGTACCCTCTCAGCTCACTTTGACCTCCAACCCTGCTCTGACCCCAAATTTAACCTTTAGCCCTTCAGCAACCATAAACACTAGTTTTGATCCCAACAAGTGTGTGACCCTCCAGACGACCTTTCACCCCTGTGTGACCTTGAACTTGGAATCCAGTGTGGGGGACAGCCAGGAAGAACCAAGAGATCTTGGATCACAGGAAGATATGACATCACAGGAGAGTTTGATGTCGCCTTCTACATCACTTGAGGAAGAGTCACCACTGCATGGTGGTATGGCATCACCTCTTGCATCAGAGGTAGGTATGACATAACGTTGCAACATATGATCATCCTGGACCACGACCTCTGACATCACCGGTGGTTATCGGGCTTATTTCTTTGTCCCCACAGGAAATCTCAGAGCTCTGGCTGTCGCCCCCTCCTCCACCTCTCATAAAGTCACCCCATACAGAGGACAAGCTGCAGCCTCCGAAGCAAGAGACAGAAACACAGCTCCGTCAGAAAAAGGTCAGAGGTCAATCCAGCATCACGTGTGTGTGTGTGTGTGTGTGTATATATATGTGTGTGTGTGTGTATATATATATATATGTGTGTGTGTGTGTGTGTGTGTGTGTATATATATATATATATATATATATAAAATGTGTGTATGTATGTATGTATGTATGTTCCCTTTAACCACTACAGCTTTGAAAAACTGTGCATACATTATTTGTAATTCAACTTATTTGTAATTCAAATGTGACATTATTGGTAGGGGGTTTATACTTCTGCAAACTACTGTACATATATATATCTATTATATATAGAGTTTGGGAAAAAGCATATAGTGCAGATAATGCAGACATGTGGAAAAAGGTTTTGTGGTCAGACGAGACAAAAGTCTAACTTTGAGGTCTAAATTCCAAGCATTACGTCCTGCGCGAGTCCAACACTGCACATCACCCAGTCAACACCATATACAGTACACCCCCCCGCGGACGTACATTATTTAGGATAATGCTAATATAAAGAAATCCTAGACTCAAAAGATAAATAATTAGAAATCTATTGCACGCACGTCTTGCAGATGGCGCTGGTATCGGCCGTCTGCTGCTCACTGGTGAATGGACCAAAGTTCTCGGACCCGTCAGACCTGACCCGGGCTGAGATCCGAAGCCTGTGCGAGGAGCTGGCCGGGCTGGAACCGGAGTTCGTGTTGAAGGTGAGAGCGAGAGAGGGGCCAATCTGACCCAGGGATTGGCCCCTGCTGGAAATTATCAGCCAGTCGGCGAGGTTATGGTTATATAGATCAGGTGGGGGCAACTCCATCCAGTCATCAAGGGCCAGAAACTGGTCAGGTTTTAAGGATATCCCTGCTTCAGCACAGGTGGCTCAATCTTTGACTAAGCCACTGATTGAGCCACCTGTGCTGAAGCAGGGATATCCGCAACCTGACCTGTTGGTGGCCCTTGAGGACTGGAGTTGCAAACCCCTGTTCTAGACCCTTCTCTGCCAGAGGCTGATTTCCCGGAGTGCTCCTTCTGAAATACACGGCTTGTACATAAATAAATATTCATAGTGTTCCCGCCGCCGCTGTCTCTGCCTTTGCAGGTCGCGCTCTACACGCGTCAGGAGCTCAATATCCGTAGCACCGCCAACTTCTTGCTGGCCCTGTCCGCTCTCCTCCCCCCCTGCCGCCCGCACCTGCGCAGGTACTTCTGTGCCGCTGTCCAGCTCCCCTCTGATTGGATGGAGGTGCCTCGGCTGTACGAGGTACGTACTGTAAGAGAAGGGTAACATGCCCTCTGCCTGCGCCCAACTGCAGTATTAAATCTGCCAGCAGGTGGCACAGAACACAGCAGCATTAGCCGTGCGTATACTGTATGAGCAATTGTGTTTTATTTATAGGTGTGTGTGTGTGTGTGTGTGTGTGTGTGTGTATCTCATACCGTTCTGTGGATAACGAAAGGCTTTTATTGAGCGAGCTTTCGAGATACAGTGATCTCTTCTTCCGGTGGTGTTACAATGAATAAAGCAAGCAAGGGTTTTACTTTAAAACAGTGCATCTTGGAATGCTATCTGTGGAAATATATGTGTATGTATGTATGTTATGGAGGGTAAAACAAGTGACAAAACCCTCCACAGTAAAGCATACAGCAAATGAAAATATTACTGTATGCTCATTTGCATGTCTTAGGCAGGTCTGATATATACCACACACTATATCTCTGAGCAGCTGCCTGTCTTTGAGTGAAGGGGTTAATGTCGGTGAGCTCACAGCTGTGTGTTCCCCCTGTGCAGAGCCTGGCGGGGCGAGGAGAGAAGCTGGCCCCGCTGCCCTGCTGCCTGCGCAGGGCCCTCGCCCTCAAGTTCAGAGAGTTCAGCGAATACCAGCTGGCGAAATACAACACACGGAGACAGCGCGGGAAACACGGATCCGGGCCCCGGAGAGTCAGGAAACCAGGGGTGAGGAGGACAAAATCCTTATGGGAATGACTTTCTGGGGTTATTTTGTGCTTATTTTCTCTCCCTGTTTTTCTCATCTCATCTCTTGCCTACTTTTTTTGTGTTCTCTCTCCTTGTGTTCCTCTTATTTCCCTTCCATTTTTCCCCCCTACCTGCGACCTTCTGCCTGCGCCCCCTGTTGGTCTCACACCGTCCCTCGTCTCTCTGTCAGGTTCCCCGCAATGTGAAAATCAGCAAACATCTGAAAGAGGTAGCACCTTTTATACAGGCTCTCCAGAAGCAGGTGAGTGTCGCAGCAAATCTAGGGCACATTTACTAAACGGTGCTAAGCTCTGAGGCACTTTACAGACCATTCAAATGAAGTGACCATAAGGTGCCTTACGGCTTAACACTGCTAACTAAATCTGCCGCGCTGTATTCTCTCACAGTATGATTGTCACCCCCCTGATCTCTGTCTCTCCCTGTAGTTTGATGCTCCCCCTGCCACTCCCCCTAGCAAGAAGACAAAAGACAGCTTCTCTCTGAAGAGTCTGATTCAGAGATTACACATCTCCAAGCCGGCCAATCACGTCATGAGTCTGCTCGGCTGCAGGTGACGGCCTCTCTGTGTGTCCCCGTGGCAGTCATTGGTGTGTCCCTCCTTGCCTCTCATGTTTGACTGTCTCTCTCAGGTACCCCCCGGACCTGAGCTCGTTCTCTCGCAGTGGTCTCGAGGGTCCCTGGCAGTCTCATCTCTCGGGTAAGAGGATGAAGCTGAAGCAGCCGGAGACGTGGGAACGAGAGCTGAGCCGGAGAGGGAACACGGCCCCCGTGTGGGAGGGGCTACTGGGTGAGTGACAGGGCCCCGTGTGGGAGGGGCTACTGGGTGAGTGACGGGGCCCCGTGTGGGAGGGGCTACTGGGTGAGTGACAGGGCCCCGTGTGGGAGGGGCTACTGGGTGAGTGACAGGGCCCCGTGTGGGAGGGGCTACTGGGTGAGTGACGGGGCCCCGTGTGGGAGGGGCTACTGGGTGAGTGACAGGACCCCGTGTGGGAAGGGCTACTGGGTGAGTGACAGGGCCCCGTGTGGGAGGGGCTACTGGGTGAGTGACAGGGCCCCGTGTGGGAGGGGCCACTGGGTGAGTGATAGGACCCCGTGTGGGAGGGGCTACTGGGTGAGTGACAGGGCCCCGTGTGGGATGGGCTACTGGGTGAGTGACAGGGCCCCGTGTGGGAGGGGCTACTGGGTGAGTGACAGGGCCCCGTGTGGGAGGGGCTACTGGGTGAGTGACAGGGCCCCGTGTGGGAGGGGGTGGCAAGGTGAGCTATCGGGCCTTTCTGACCTTCACTGTCACCTAATGAAGCGGTCTCTTCTCCTCTTTCTGTCCCACACACAGACGGTCACCAGGTCCCCTTCATGGCATTACTGAGGAACCTGCGAAGTGTGATCCGAGCGGGTGTCAGCGACAGGCATCACGGGGAAGTGACAGCGCGTCTCTCCAACCAGGTACTCTCTGTCTATCACTTGGTTTCTCTTCTTGTCTTTCTATCAGCAACTCTGTCTCTCTCTCTATATCTATATCATATATATCTATATCTATATACATACACACACTGTCTCGTTGGTCTGACTGTCTCCCTGGTTGTCTCGTAGAACGCTGTGATTAAAAGCCGTCTCTTTCCCTTCCGGTTCCTCTCCGCTTACAAAGTGATTCTGGATTTAGAATCTCAGAGCCTGCGATCAGGTAGGTTGTTATTCCCTGTATACGAGGGACACTCACGCGGGATTGGCAGGTAGGTGATATTCCCTGTATACGAGGGACACTCACAGGGGATTAGCAGGTAGGTGTTATTCCCTGTATACGAGGGACACTCACAGGGGATTAGCAGGTAGGTGTTATTCCCTGTATACGAGGGACACTCACAGGGGATTAGCAGGTAGGTGATATTCCCTGTATACGAGGGACACTCACAGGGGATTAGCAGGTAGGTGTTGTTCCCTTTATACGAGGGACACTCACACGGTATTAGCAAGTAGGTGTTATTCCCTGTATACGAGGGACACTCACACGGGATTAGCAGGTAGGTGTTATTCCCTGTATACGAGGGACACTCACAGGGGATTAGCAGGTAGGTGTTATTCCCTGTATACGAGGGACAATCACAGGGGATTAGCAGGTAGGTGTTATTCCCTGTATATGAGGGATACTCACAGGGGATTAGCAGGTAGGTGTTATTCGCTGTATACGAGGAACACTCACAGGGGATTAGCAGGTAGGTTGTTCCCTGTATACGAGGGACACTCGTGGGATTAGCAGGTAGGTGATATTCCCTATATACGAGGGACACTCACAGGGGATTAGCAGGTAGGTGATATTCCCTATATACGAGGGACACTCACAGGGGATTAGCAGGTAGGTGTTATTCCCTGTATACGAGGGAAACTCACAGGGGATTAGCAGGTACGTGTTATTCCCTGTATACGAGGGCCACTCACAGGGGATTAGCAGGTAGGTGATATTCCCTGTATACGAGAGACACTCACAGGGGATTAGCAGGTAGGTGATATTCCCTGTATACGAGAGACACTCACAGGGGATTAGCAGGTAGGTGTTATTCCCTGTATACGAGGGACACTCGCAGGGCATCAGGAATGTTCTCCCCCTCCCCCAATGTGTGTTATTTATGTAGTACGATCCCAGCACTGAAATCACACCCTATAACACCACTGCACAGAGGTCTCTTTTTCAACCAGAACGACTCTGTTTGATACTATGTAATTCAGGAGTGTATCAACGTTCCTACTATATAAATCAGGGGTAGACAGCCCCAGTCTTCAAGGTCTACCAACAGGTCAGGTTTTCAGGATATCCCTACTCCAGCACAGGTGGCTTAATCAGTGGTTCAATCAAAGACTGAGCCACCTGTGCTTTAGCAGGGACCGATTGTGCCATCTGTGCTGAAGCAGGGCTATCCTGAAAACCTGATCTGTGTAACTCTTGAGGGCTGGAGTTGGCTGCCCTTGATATAAATCTATATGGGCAGCATTACATGCCACCGTTCCAGGCCTACGTAGCTGTGGATTGAGTCTCCCTATGTTTACTTTGTTTTCTATTCTCCCCCCCCCCTCACCCCGTGCAGATGAGCCATTCCCCACCAACTCGACCCTCCTCCAGCGCATCCTCAAGCGGGAGGGAAAAGCTATTCCCGAGCTGGGTTACCACCGCTGGAACCGGCACAAGCTGAGAGCCTGCCTGGCAGTGCCAGTACTGTTCCAGCTGCTGAAGATAGAGAAAGAGGCGTTGAGGAAAGCCAGGTGAGGAGGGACATCAGGTGTGGTGTGTAAGGGAAGGGCGTGTAAGAAGGAAGAGAGCATCTGGTGGGGGTAGGCTCTTCCCGTGCCAGTGGGGGTAGAGTCTTCTCTTTGTCTGGTGTTTGGGGGTGCAGTGAGTTCAGGGTGTTTCTCCCCCCCCCCCCCCCCACCTTTTCCCCAGGGCGGTGCTGTTGGACATCGGAGTCCTGCAGAAATATAAACGGGCGCTGGAAGAGGCTGTGCGGATCGCTGCTCGTCACAACATCCCCCCCCTGCCGGGGCGCACGGTGATCCTGTGCTGTGTCGGCGCGTCCATGTCCCAGCCGTGCCACGGAGCCAAAGACCTGAGAGTGGAACCTGGAGACTCGCAGCGTGTCGGCAAAAAACCCCCACCCAATGTGAGGAGCCCTAACTACCCCACTCACTCCCCTCCTACTGTGAGACCTAACTACCCCACTCACTCCCCTCCTACTGTGAGGAGACCTAACTACCCCACTCACTCCCCTCCTACTGTGAGGCCTAACTACCCCACTCACTCCCCTCCTACTGTGAGGAGACCTAACTACCCCACTCACTCCCCTCCTACTGTGAGACCTAACTACCCCACTCACTCCCCTCCTACTGTGAGGAGACCTAACTACCCCACTCACTCCCCTCCTACTGTGAGGCCTCCTAACTACCCCGCTCACTCTGCTCCTACTGTGAGACCTAACTACCCCACTCACTCCCCTCCTACTGTGAGGCCTCCTAACTACCCCACTCACTCTGCTCCTACTGTGAGACATAACTACCCCACTCACTCCCCTCCTACTCTGAGACCTAACTACCCCACTCACTCCCTTCCTACTGTGAGACCTATCTACCCCACTCCCCTAATACTGTGAGACCTCCTAACTACCCCACTCCCCTCCTACTGTGAGACCTCCTAACTACCAAACTCCCCTCCTACTGTGAGACCTCCTAACTACCCCACTCACTCCCCTCCTAGTAAGACCTAACTACCCCACTCACACCTCTCCTACTGTTAGGCCTCCTAACTACCCCACTCACTCCCCTCCTACTGTGAGACCTCCTAACTACCGCACTCACTCCCCTCCCTCTCTCTCTTTCTCTCTCTTTCTCTCTCTCTCTCTCTCTTTCTCGCTCTCTCCCCACGTCTTCCCTCTTCCTCTCGCCTGTCTCTTCAGCTCCTGGAGGTGGGTCTCTTGCTCAGTCTCATGGTGAGAGACACCGCAGAGAGCGCTCAGCTTGTTCTGTACGACGAGAACTCCGCCTTCCCCGCCGAGACCTCCTCCGACTCCCTGCTGCACAATGTGAGCGATCTGAAGCAGCGGGCCCAGGTAAGAGAGACGGGCGCAGCATACAGAGTGGTGCCGAGTATCACCAACTTTTTTTTTTTCTTGTTTAATTTGCTAAACTATCGCTTTAATATAACCGGCCATGTGGGGTGTCCCAGCCTCCGGCATTGCTAACAAATGCCCCATTACGGCTATTACAAGTGGGCAGAGTAGCACGGCTCGGTGAACGCCGCCCGTAATCTCCCAGGCAGAGTGAGTCACTGGCGCGCAGAGCTTACAATCTGGTGTCTGAGGCACAGGGACCAGACACTGGGGTCTAAACCAGGTTCCCCCACTAAGACTAACCCTTTATCGACCGCGCCTCGCCCTGTCCCCAGCGTACGTGCTGCTGGTTCACGGTTCAGCGTGTGCATGTATTTGTACGGTGTGGTGCCGACAGTATACACCGCACTTCAATCTTTCATACAGAGATGCCTACCAAATGGTACGCTCGGGGGAAGTGAGTCTGTGTGTAATCCTCCCCCCCCCCCGTGTGCCTGCAGGAGGCCTCCGATTCATCCAGCCTCCCCCTGCAAGAGAGAAGCTCCACGGGGGAGTTCCTGCTAGAGCTGCTCGCAAGGAGAACCAAGGTAAGAGGAGCCATCGCTCACCTTTGACCTTTAACCCCCTGCGCTGCTAGAGGGGCCCGCAACGCACCTCTTAACCCTATTGAGCTGTCCCTTCTGGTACCACGGAGGTTAGAAGTTCATGTTCTGTAAAATGATATTATTATTATGTCTAGAAACTTTATATAATGGTGTTGAGTACCCCCTGCACGTGCGTGGCATTGAGCGAGAGTATCTATTCTGGTACCATTGCCCCGTGTTTATTTTTTGGGAAGGGGACCCGCTGTGTAACCTGGCCCCCTCGCACAGGTGGACACGCTGCTGGTATTCGGGCCGTGCCCGCCGGATGCAGAGTTCAAGTCGGCGCTGCAGCATTACCGCCGGGAGGTGAACGCAGGGTGTCTGTGTGTGAGTGTGCTGCCCGCGGGTTTCACGGGGTAAGTGTGGCCTCCAACACGCCCGCATCCCCTGGGGATCTCCCTCGTCCTCTCGCGCTCACTTGCTCTCTCCCTTTCTTTTTTTTTTTTCCCCCCCGGGATTTTTCTACAAGCTGTAATACGTCTAAATCGGGCGTGGCCAACTCCAGTCAATTGCCATCAACAGGTCAGGTTTTCATGATATCCCTGCTTCAGCACAGGTAGCTCAGTCGATGAGCCACCTGTGCCGAAGCAGGAAAATCCTGAAAACCTTACCTGTTGGTAGCCCTTGAGGATTGGAGTTGGCCGCCCCTGCGCTAAATATACGTCTGTATATTTTATTTATGTAATGCTAACAATGTATACAGCTCTTCAAGGAATGGACATTATAATGCAGGGACTTCTAACACCATGAGTGCCTCAAACACAAAATGCACACGGTAGGGAAAGAAATACCTGCTCCGGAGAGCTTACAATCTAAGTGTTATGTTGGGAGACTCGCAGAGAGGGTACAATTGGATCCACGGGGGTGGGTACGAGCAGCCGTGAACATGTGGAGTACCTGTAGTTGTTATTGAAATGCTTCATTCAGATCGGACTTTAAACTGGTGAGATACGGTGCTTGGAGTTTACTGAAGGCCGGAGACTTCGGGAGGCAGCAGGCTGTGAGTGGTAAAAGGTTTTCGGTGTGAGAGTTCAGTGAACCAACATGAGCGGCCTTCATGGAGTTGTAGACGAGCGTTCATGATCTCACATGTCTGTCTTCTTCGACATCCCCAAGGCCCCCCGCCTCTTTCTCCCATGTTGCTGACCCCGTGCATCTCTTGCAGTAATGATGGTGACGGTCCCGTGCACTGTAATGACGTAACGCTCTGTGGATTCACTGAACAAGTGCTGCGGTAAGCCGTCTGTCTCAGGGCTGCCTCTCTTGGGCCTCTCTCGACACCCTCTCTGGTCGGTTCCTGAAGGTTCTCTTTTTCTTAGGTATGTGTCGGAGCGAGGCACGGCCCGTCTCTTGGATCACGTGGGAAAGTGAACGAGAGGTTTGAGGTCCCTGAAGACCCAGAGAGCGTGAGAAGAAGCCATGTGACAATGAAAGATGGCTTCCCCCTCACTCCCAGACAGAGGTCAGTCCTGTGACATACTACCGAAGCTCAGGGCCCGGAGACACATGATGGGGAATGGTAGTGTTGGGTGATTGGCTACCCTTGGGTCACGTGACGTGTGGTTTGCTCCCCTTGGGTCACATGATGTGTGGTTGGCACCCCTTGGGTCACATGATGTGTGGTTGGCTCCCCTTGGGTCACATGATGTGTGGTTGGCTCCCCTTGGGTCACATGATGTGTGGTTGGCTCCCCTTGGGTCACATGATGTGTGGTTGGCTCCCCTTGGGTCACATGACGGGGGGTTGGCTCCCCTTGGGTCACATGACGTGTGGTTGGCTCCCCTTGGGTCACATGACGGGGGGTTGGCTCCCCTTGGGTCACATGACGTGTGGTTGTCACCCCTTGGGTCACATGACGGGTGGTTGGCTCCCCTTGGGTCACATGATGAGTGATTTGGGTTCATATGATGGCATTTAATGCCTGCAGGCCCATATTTGGTCAGAGCAGTATGTTGTGTCCCCTGATCTCTCTCTTTCTCCCATGCTTCTTGCAGGTGGCGCAGCATCCGTGTCTTCATTTCCTCCACGTTCCGTGACATGCACGCAGAGCGGGACCTGCTGATTGGCCGCGTGATGCCTGAGCTGCGTGCCCGGGCTGCGTGTCACTTCCTGTCACTGGAGGAAGTGGATCTGCGATGGGGGATCACAGAGGAAGAAGCTAAGGGAGACAGGTGAGAGGGAGAGACCGAGAGGGAGGAAATGGAGAGGGGGGGGGGGGGGGGGTGGGGGGGGGAGAGAAAGGAGAGCAAGACAGGTAACAGGCAGATTTGGGAGATGTTTAACAGAAGAGAGGGGAAGGCGGATAAAGAGAAACATAAGGAATGTCAGTGAATTTGAGAACCCAATGACCGCGGCCTGTGTCCTGCTCATGACTGTCTCATCTGACATTAGGCAGCTGTCTCTGTGCCTCTCAGAGGTGTCTCGGTGTCAAATCTTCATCGGGATCCTGGGAGAGAGATATGGACACATCCCTGGAACGTACTCTGTACCCCCTCCTACCTGAGTACAAATGGGTAAGCCCCCCCATCTTGCCGGCAGAAAACAGGGACCCTCGCCGTACTGTAGTCCTGTGCAGCTCTGTGTGCCCGCCTCACCCCGCTGTGTACGTGTGTAATTAGCTGGCATTGCATGTGTCTGGCAGATTGAGATGTATCCCCCAGGACGCTCCATCACCGAGCTGGAGGCCATGCAGTTCCTGCAGAGCTGTGATCCCGGAAACACCAACGGCTTCTTCTATCTCAGAGAGCCAGAGTTCCTACGGTATAAAGCTGGTCTATCATCTTACTCTCTCTCTACATATCTATATATATCTGCAAGTTATGTGTATGTGGGTGTCTATATATCATTGTCTGTGTACACACCAGTGTGTCCCCCTCTCTGTCCCTCTCTCTCTGTCCCCCTCTCTCTCCCCCCTCTCTCTCCCCCCCCTCTCTCTCTCCCCCCCCCTCTCTCTCTCTCTCTTCCCCCCCCTCTCTCTTCTCTTCCCCCCCCTCTCTCTCTCTTCCCCCCCTCTCTCTCTTCCCCCCCCTCTCTCTCTCTTCCCCCCCCTCTCTCTCTGTCCCCCTCTCTCTCTCTCTCTGTCCCTCTCTCTGTCCCTCTCTCTCTCTCTCTCTCTCTCTGTCCCTCTCTCTCTCTCTGTCCCTCTCTCTCTCTCTCTCTCTCTCTCTCTCTCCTCTGTGTCTCTTTCTCTCTCTCTCTGTGTCTCTCTCTCTCTGTGTCTCTCTCTCTGTCCCTCTCTCTCTGTGTCTCTCTCTCTGTCCCTCTCTCTCTCTGTCCCCCCTCTCTCTCTGTCCCTCTCTCTCTCTGTCCCTCTCTCTCTCTGTCCCTCTCTCTCTCTCTCTGTCCCTCTCTCTCTCTCTCTGTCCCTCTCTCTCTGTCCCTCTCTCTCTCTCTCTGTCCCTCTCTCTCTGTTCCTCTCTCTCTCTCTCTGTCCCTCCCTCTCTCTCTGTCCCTCTCTCTCTGTCCCTCTCTCTCTCTCTCTCTGTCCCTCTCTCTCTCTGTGTCTCTCTCTCTCTCTGTGTCTCTCTCTCTGTCACTCCTCTGGTCTCCTCTCTCAGCTGTGATACTCAGTAACGCCTCTTGTCCCTCAGCTCTGTGCCCAGTAATTGGCTCTCGGACTTTGCATCTGAATCCCGTGACGCGGAGATCCGAGTGGCTGACCTTAAGAGCAGACTAACCCCAGCACCCAGCTGCCAGGAGCTACAGGTAAGTGGCCCAGACTGAGGCTAAGTAAGTGTAGAAGGAAGGAGGGATCGCTCAGTGCTGATCTCACAGGCTGTGTTTCACAGGTACAGCTGTCAGTGGGGCGGTGAGCTTCACGGGAAGCCGCTCGTGACAGGACTCGAGGACTTTGGGGCTCGAGTTTTGGAAGATATTTGGCAGGTCATAGAGAGAGACTTTATTAAGGTGGGTACCACGAACATAACTTCCTCGTCTTGTCCCATCTCACGTTCTGCCCCTCTTCATTCACCCGCTTTCCTGTAGAACCTAGAACCTATTCACCCTTAATTAATTGTGACTTTCTCATTATTAAAGGCTATCTTATGCGGCTTCTTGAGCCGTAAATGCACAGCTATCTCCAATTGTGCTGGATCGTGCACAGCTATCTTTATGTGCCTTCTATCTCTTGTGTTTAGAAGGGGCCAGGGGCGTCCATGACGATGAAGAACAGCTGGCACAGGAGGATTCCAGGAGTGGCAGGAGCGCCAGTCATGTGCCAGGCACAAGCTGGTCTCGAGCACATGTGCCCAGATCCTGGAGAGAACGCGGGGAACCCCAGGAAAGGGGCGAGTGTTCCTGGTGTGTGGCGAGCCCAGCCAGGGGAAGACAGTCTTCATGGTAGGTTTGTGTGCGTGTTAGGACACGGTTGGGCCGACCTCAGCACTGCAGTGCGGGGCAGGTTAGGTTGGTTGGGTGGCATTGGGATGAGTTTGGGGAGGTTTTAAAAGACCTGCAATGACCAACATAATACTGGGCAGAGTAAGAATTGCGAAGCTTTATCTTGAGTGGGGTTGGGTAGAGTGTGAGTGATGCTGTAAGGTGTAGGATAAAGTAGGAATTCATTTTGGTGTAATACAGAAATGTGTTGGGTAGCATCAGGTTGGTGTGCTAGGAATTGGGTGTATATTGGGGTCGGTTGAAGAATTATATACCTCAGTAATGGGACAAAAACAGGACTGCGTGGTGAAAGCTGGTGTGTACAAATGGGTTGAGTGTAGCAGAGTTAAGGGGAAGTATATTTAGAGTTAAATCCAGTTCTGTCCAAGGATGGTAGAGCAGAATCCCGGGATATGCTGGTTTGGCTGAATGAAGGTGTTTTCATGCTTTGTACTTGAACTGTTCCTGCAGGCTGCTCTCGTGAAGGAGCTGAACCTGGCAGCCGCCTCCTCTGTCATCTATCATTTCTGTGGTGCTACCCCGGGGGCGCAGGAAGCAGAGAACATGTTAACACGTGTGTGCAAACACCTGAGTCTGCGTCTGCAAAGCGAGACCAGCGACTTGACCTCATACAGGTTAGCGGCTCTGAAGATCAAAGTCTCTTTGTCTTCCAGTCTGTCTCATGGTATCTTTCTTTCCTTCCCTCTCTCCATCTTTCTCTTCGTGTCCCCCCCCTCTCTGTTTCTCCCCCCTCTTCCCCTCTGTCTGTCTCCGTCTCTGTCTGTCTGTCTCCGTCTCTGTCTGTCTCCGTCTCTCTGTCTGTCTCTGTCTGTCTCTGTCTGTCTCTCTGTCTGTCTCTGTCTGTCTCCGTCTCTCTGTCTCCGTCTCTCTGTCTCCGTCTCTCTGTCTCCGTCTCTCGGTCTTCGTCTCTCGGTCTCCGTCTCTCGGTCTCCGTCTCTCGGTCTCCGGTCCTCTCGGTCTCCGTCTCTCGGTCTCCGTCTCTCGGTCTCCGTCTCTCGGTCTCCGTCTCTCGGTCTCCGTCTCTCTGTCTCCGTCTCTCTGTCTCCGTCTCTCTGTCTCCGTCTCTCTGTCTCCGTCTCTCTGTCTCCGTCTCTCTGTCTCCGTCTCTCTGTCTCCGTCTCTCTGTCTCCGTCTCTCTGTCTCCGTCTCTCTGTCTCCGTCTCTCTGTCTCCGTCTCTCTGTCTCTGTCTCCGTCTCTCTGTCTCCGTCTCTCTGTCTCCGTCTCTCTGTCTCCGTCTCTCTGTCTGCGTCTCTCTGTCTCTGTCTCCCTCTGTCTCTGTCTCTCTGTCTCTGTCTCCCCCTGTCTCTCTCTGTCTCTGTCTCTGTCTCCGTCTCTCTGTCTCCCTCTGTCTCTGTCTCCGTCTCTCTGTCTCCGTCTCTCTGTCTCCGTCTCTCTGTCTCCGTCTCTCTGTCTCTCTGTCTCCGTCTCTCTGTCTCTTTCTCTCTATCTCTCTGTCTCCGTCTCTCTGTCTCTTTCTCTCTGTCTCTTTCTCTCTGTCTCTTTCTCTCTGTCTCTTTCTCTCTGTCTCTTTCTCTCTGTCTCTTTCTCTCTGTCTCCGTCTCTCTGTCTCCGTCTCTCTGTCTCCATCTCTCCGTCTATTCTCCATGCTATTTCCTCCTCCATTACACCCCCCTCTCTCTGCAGGGTTCTTCTTGCTGAGTTTCAGTCTCTGCTCCTGTTAACCTCTCGTTCTCTGAGACGGAGCGACACGTTGACGCTGCTGATAGATGGAGCCGACCTCTTGTGTGGCCACGCGGGGAAACTCACTTCTGACTGGCTGCCTGAGCACCTCCCACAGGTACCTGACACACCGGCGCTGCTCAATCACAGCTGTTTCCTTGTCCAGGCAGAGGCAGGGGAGAGAGGTGCTGGAGGGGTACAGGGGACGAAGAGAGTTGGAGCAGGAGGGTACTGGGAGGCAGAGACTCTTCTCGCCAAATCTTCCATTCTGAGCCAAAGGTCCCATCTGCATTAAATGCAGCAAGGGATGGGGGTGCTTTAAGACACATGGGCCCATTTTTTACTAAGCCGTGCTACTCCATAAGACGCCTTCCGGCACTGCTTAGTAAATATGGCTCCCTAAGTGAATGGGCTGCAAGATGTAGCATCGCTTCGTTAACATGGGCCAAGATCTTGGATATACAATGCAGTTTTGTGTGTTCATTGACCTTTACAAGGTGACAGATGGAAGACAGGGCACACAGATTTGAAGTATAAACCAATTAATTTATTGAGCTAAACACAACGTTTCGACCGCAATGGTCACAAGTGCAAGTGTTTCGCTCAATAAATGAATTGGTTATACTTCAAATCCGTATGCCCTGTCCGCCAGCTGTCACTACGTATTCTAGGATTGGATGCAGCCTATCGTTCATTGACGGGAGCACCGGTAATTGCATCATTTGTTTTTTATGCCATTTTTTGGTGTGCAGCACTTATCCATATTCGTATTGGTTCATTGATATTTACAAAACGCCACAAAAAAGGCGCTACCAATAGTGATCATAAAATCAGTGCAATGTATAATAAACCACGAGAATATGACTCCGATTATAGATACAGCCTGTACCTAACGGTCTTTCTAAACCGTGTTGTGGATAGGGCAAAAGAAGGGTGCAAACTAGTAGGAGAAATAAATGTGCCCAATTAAAAAGGGAGCCCCACATGTGTTACAAATCAATAACGTTGGAGGATGTTCCCCACAAACCAGTTTTATACACCTTATTTGCTACAGTTGAAAATCCGCAAACAATTGCTAATGGTGTCCTTGGGGTAGGTTTCCTCACAGAAAGACGGATAACATCCAAATAGTATAATACTGACAAAACAGGGACAGGAAATGCACTCGCACTTTCCCGATTTTTAGTGAGAGCAGCAAGTGTTTGGGGAACGCTCTCACCCTCTCGCATACGTCCCGGTCACGTCCCAGCTCCAACCTGCACGTGCACTGCCGCTCACCTCCCGCTTCGAAATTGGGGGAAGCAGAAGGACCTCAGGAAGGCTGGTGATTGGTTGGTGACGCTGTTCCTACGGTAGAGTCGTCCGAGTGACACTTCCCAACGCGTTTCGTCGTACTTCACAACCCCTGAGGAAACCTACCCCAAGGACACCATCAGGAATCGTTTGCAGTTTTTCAACTGTAGCAAATACAGTGTATAAAATTTGGTTTGTGGGGAACATCCTCCAACAATATTGATTTGTAATACTTGTGGTGGCCACTTTTCAATTGAGTATATTTATTTATCCTACTAGTTTGTGCCGGTACCCTTCTTTTGCACTATTGATACTTACGCCGGATAGTTAATGAGCCTGTAGCAATCTGAGAGCCTGTGTGTGTACTGTGTACATTAGTGTCTCTCCTAGGCGTGTACTGCTTCCGCACACGTGTTACACTGAGTCTCCGTGCATCTCCGTCAAAGTGTGCTCTTTAAACCCCCAGCGAGTGAACCTGGTTCTGAGTGTGACCGAGGGGCTCCTCTCTCTGCTGCTCCCTGCGCAGACGTAAGGACGCAGTGCTCGTCCCCCTGGGGGGACTCGAACCGTCGGACCGGGCGGAGCTAGTGAGGCAGCGGCTGGCCATTCACGGGAAGAAGCTGGACGAGACTGCCTTCAATAACCAGGTGTGGCGCGTGTGCTGTGCGTGTTTGTCAGGGCTCGCCGCACACATGTACCTACCGTCTCTCTTACACCTCCCCTGCCCCTCTCCAGATGCGTCTTCTGCTGATTAAGAAAGGCTGCCGGGACCCCCTTGTACCTGACGCTGGTGTGTGCGAGGAACTGCGTGCGAATGCCGTATATGAGAAGGGTCAGGGTGTCTTTCATATCTTAGGCACAGGACGTACGGACACTTGTACAGAGTCAGGGAGGGAGGCACCTTTCATGTCAGAACTTTAAATACAGTGCTGGACACTCTGATCCAAATCTTGTTCCTCGCTTTCGCAGGAGTTTGCGAGCCACTCAAAATGTGCCTTTTTATCTTCTGTGAAAGAGAAAGTAGCTATTGAGTTGGAGAGATACCGGGGAACACACTTGAGATACCTAAGGGAAAAAGATAATTTGAATATGCAAATACTCTCCCCGCTCTCTCTCCCCCCCTCTCTCTCTCCCCCCCCTCTCTCTCCTCCCCCCCCCTCTCTCTCTCCTCCCCCCCCCTCTCTCTCCTCCCCCCCTCTCTCCTCCCCCCCCCTCTCTCTCCTCCCCCCCTCTCTCCTCCCCACCCCTCTCTCTCCTCCTCCCCCCCCTCCTCTCCTTTCCTCCCCCCCCTCCTCTCCTCCCCCTCTCCCCCCCTCTCTCTCCTTCCCCCCCCCTCTCTCCTTCCCCTCTTCTCTCTTTCCCCCCTTCTCTCTCTCCTTCCCCCCTTCTCTTTCTCCTCTCCCCCTCTCTCTCTCCTCTCCCCCTCTCTCTCCCCCCCTCTCTTTATGCCCCCCCTCCCTCTCCCTCACAATGTTTGATCATTTTCTAGCAATGCAAATTTTGAGAAATGTATGGATAAAATTTGTGTTAAATGTCACGAGCCACTTTAGGACACATTAACACATCTCCAGTCGGAAGGCCCACTTTCTCTGGGCTACTATGTCACTATTTGAGGGCAGGGATGGACTTGGTTACACCCCATTCCCGTCTGCTAACTTCCACTTTGTCACAGGCTCTGGTGGGTTGATGACAGACGGGAACAGTCCCTCTTCAGTCCTAACCTCTCTCTCCCCCCTCTTCTCCTTCATGTTTCTGCAGCTTTCCGATGATATACAGCAGTTACCCGCCACCCTCCCGCCCCTCATACAGCGCATGCTCGGGAGCCTGGAGCAGGAACACGGAGTGACCATGGTGACCATGACGCTGACCCGCCCATCTGCGTCTCACAGAAAGGTCAAATCGGCCAACTATCTTTGCAGCGTCCCTGAACCATCATCTTGTCTTTCATTAGTTTGGGTACCTGGCAGCAAATGGGGGGATGATTAAATCTCTGGTGATCTTGTTTGCAGGGCTGAGGGAGAGAGATCTGCTCAGGATCCTGAGTCTGCTGCAGCGTGTGAGCTGTGTGTACTCCGCAGGGTGGGATCAGCTGCTCACCGCGGCTGCTCACACAGGGAGCCTTCCCATGGCCACGTTCTCTCTGCTCCTCAGGGGACTGAGAAGGTGAGAAGCTCCCTCTGAGGGTGACCTCTAACATCACTGTGGAAAGAAGGATGAGCCACAGGTCACTTTTTGTGTCTGTCACACGGTAGCCTGGGCTTTCTTCTCCCTCCCTGTCCCTTACTAACTGCTGTGTCCATTTTTGCAGTGTTCTCGGTCTGTGGACCCCTACTTTGACCTCTGACCCCAGGCTCCACCTCCCAAGCGGTCTCCTTAGAGATGCTGTGGACAAGCGATATTTTGGCAGGCCGGAGGTGCCTATAGCAGCTCATCGTCTGATGGCTGGTGAGGAGCAGTCTCTGTGCGTCTCTGACATTGAGATTCTCGGGGCCAGTTTTTATGGACGTCCCCACTGGGCCTCTGACTCTCTCTCACATGTTTTGCAGCTCATTTCTGGACAGTAACAGTTCCAGAAGACCCGGACTCTGTGCCTGTGCTGGACTCTGAGTCTCTGAGTGAGCTCTCTCACCACCTGGTGAGTTCTGCCGGCACTTTGTGTTGTGTGGGTTATTGGGTTAGGTAGGGCAGGGGTGGCCAACTCCAGTCCTCAAGGGCCACCAGCTGGGTTAGGGTTTCACTACTCATTCGTTGTTGTAATAATGCTGGTTTGGGATTTTACTTCAGTAATTACATTTGAAGTCCCCTTTGTTGCTGAAGAGCGGGGCCAGACTAATCAGGAGGCGGGTTAGGTGCCTGCCTTTGGCCACGAGGAGGACTGAGGGTCACAGAGGAGCCTCGCTACATGCCTAAACCACCCCTGCACTGATCTGTAAGATGAGACCCAAGCTCTCCGTGACCCTCCAGCAGCTCTCCCTCTCCAATTCAGCTGGGGGTCACAGACGGGTCCTGTGTGATTCCAGATCAGAGCGACAGAACTCTGTGGCCTGACAGGACACGGGAGGGAGTGTGTGTGTGTGTCTGTGTATGCCTGCATTGTGTAGGGATGTGTGTCTCTGTGTGTATAAGCCTATGTATCTGTATCTGTATATGCTTATGTATCTATCTGTGTGTGTGTATACGCCTATGTATCTGCGTGTGTGGTGTAATGCCTAGGGACAAAAATACCTTTTTCATCCGGCTCTGCGCAGGGGTTTCTGTTCTGAGTATCACGGTGGACTGACCATGTGTTGCACTGGTGTTGACCTAATAGATTGTCACGGTGATGACGTACTGATACGTTCGTGTTGATTCTGTGAGGTCACGTTGATGACGTAATTTGTTGCAGCTGCGTGTCAATGTTGTGATGATAACGTGGCATTGTGCTGACCTGGTGTATTCTCGGCACACTGTCATGCTAATGTTGATATGCCTGTGCACGTGCTTTGTCCTGTTGAAACTGTTGTGGTAATGTTGTTTTTAATGACGCATTTTGTTACTTCTCAGTTGTGCAGTGAGCAGTTACACCGCCTGGGCAAGCTCCTCGCACACCTTCCCTTCCTGCGCGCACACGCAGCCCTGGGCCTCTTACCGCACCTGTGCCAGATTTACAGCCGCCATTGTGAGTACAAGACCATAAACCCAACACGTCAACTTTCCAGTAACACCCCTCCAGATGTAACGCCAACGGAAACCCCCATAGGTGTTAAACCACATGGGATTTCAACATTTCTCCCTCTGTACCTTTTTGAGGGCCCTATACAACATGTATGAGGACCTGCTACTGATTTCACAGGCCTGAGGTTGGGGCAGACACCCCAGAGTTAATTAGAGCAGCAATCCGCACGGGGCGGCTCTGAATGGTGTGCTTTCTCTTATATAGCCAGTGACGGATTTCCCATCTTGCCCTAGCCAAGGATGTCAAAATTTTGGTGCGGCACACAGAGACCCCGCTCTCTTCCCCACTGATTGCTGGGGGAGAGCGTGGGGCCTCTGTAAATGTCTTTTTACCTTCTCCTTCGTGTCGCTCTCCTCCTTCTGCAGGATAGCGGCGTCAAATGACGCTGCGACGTCACATGGTGTTGCGTTGCCATGATAACGTGACGTTGCATGGCATCGCGTTGTCCTGGAAACGTTTTGTGACGTTGCGGCGTCATTTGACGCCACAACGCTGCAGGAGGAGAAGGGCGGCACAGCAGGTGGATGCGGCCTAGGTTAAGTGCCTATAGGCGGCAACGTTTTAAATCCGCCACTGTATATAGTGCTGACAGTGTACACAGCGCTGCAAGTAGAATTTTGCTGGCACAAGGAGTCTCTGCCCCGTAGAACTTACAATCTAATTTTGGTCTCGGGATAAAATAAAATGGCTGCCAGTGAAGCACAGAAGCCAAACGAAAGAAAAACAGGGAGTCATGAGTGGGAAACGGGTTGGATTGCAATGGCAGGCTTTATCAGGGGTTCAATTCCAGCCTGGGCCAGTTACACTCGGCATGATTTTTAGGGGGGGGGGGGTTAATATTTCCTTTTCCAGCTGCCGTCCTGTCTGAGGAGGAGAAGAGTCTCCCCGACCCCTCAGCCTGTCCACTGGTCCGCGATACCCCAGGCACCTGACCCATCGGCCTTCCGGGAGTTTATCCACCGCTCCCTCCCCGTCCTCTCCCAGAATCCTTCACTTTTCTACCAGCAGGCTCTGAATGAGCCCGACGGGTCCCCAGTATGCACCCAAGCCCAGGAGATTGTGGGTAACGGGAAGGGAACTGGAGCCATGCGGACAATAGTATGGAACAACAAACCAGCAACGGCGAGCGCCTCCTCTAGGTCAGTGATCAGTCTGCGGCTGGGGCTCAGGGTAAAGGGGATGTTCCATTTTCATTGCAAATATGTACAGTGTACATACAGTGTGTAGGTATGTACAATACACATGGTGTATTTGCAGTATACATGCAGTGTATAGCTATGCACGGTGTATGTACCGTATACATAGTGTTTAGGTATGCACAGAATACGGAGTGTATTTGCAGTATATAGATATTTACAGTATGTACAGTATATATACAGTGTATAGGGTTGAAGGATAAACATGGTGGTAATGAATTGGTTTGAATCCCACTGCCAGCTCCCCATGGGACCTCGAATGTCGCTATATCTTTAGATCGTTAGCTCTTCAAGGCAGAGACTCATACTGCTAAATTCAGTTCGCAACGCTGCATGACAAAAGCGTACTATATATTATTATTTAGCACTGACTGTGGGGGGGAGGGCTGCCCATGGTAGAGATGTGGGGGGGAGGGCTGCCCATGGTAGAGATGTGGGGGGGAGGGCTGCCCATGGTAGAGATGTGGGGGGGAGGGCTGCCCATGGTAGAGATGTGGGGGGAGGGCTGCCCATGGTAGAGATGTGGGGGGGAGGGCTGCCCATGGTAGAGATGTGGGGGGGAGGGCTGCCCATGGTAGAGATGTGGGGGGGGAGGGCTGCCCATGGTAGAGATGTGGGGGGGAGGGCTGCCCATGGTAGAGATGTGGTGGGGGGGAGGGCTGCCCATGGTAGAGATGTGGGCGGGAGGGCTGCCCATGGTAGAGATGTGGGGGGGGAGGGCTGCCCATGGTAGAGATGTGGGGGGGAGGGCTGCCCATGGTAGAGATGTGGGGGGGGAGGGCTGCCCATGGTAGAGATGTGGGGGAGGGGCTGCCCATGGTAGAGATGTGGGGGGGAGGGCTGCCCATGGTAGAGATGTGGGGGGGGAGGGCTGCCCATGGTAGAGATGTGGGGGGGAGGGCTGCCCATGGTAGAGATGTGGGGGGGAGGGCTGCCCATGGTAGAGATGTGGGGGGGAGGGCTGCCCATGGTAGAGATGTGGGAGGGGGAGGGCTGCCCATGGTAGAGATGTGGGGGGGAGGGCTGCCCATGGTAGAGATGTGGGGGGGAGGGCTGCCCATGGTAGAGATGTGGGGGGGGGGAGGGCTGCCCAATGTAGAGATGTGGGGGGGAGGGCTCCCCATGGTAGAGATGTGGGGGGGGGGGCTCCCCATGGTAAAGATGTGGGGGGGTGGCTACCCATGGTAGAGATGTGGGGGGGGGGGGGCTGCCCATGGTAGAGATGTGGGGGGGGGCTGCCCATGGTAGAGATGTGGGGGGGAGGGCTGCCCATGGTAGAGATGTGGGGGGGGGCTGCCCATGGTAGAGATGTGGGGGGGAGGGCTGCCCATGGTAGAGATGTGGGGGGGGGAGGGCTGCCCACGGTAGAGATGTGGGGGGGGGGGGCTGCCCATGTTAGAGATGTGGGGGGGAGGGCTGCCCATGGTAGAGATGTGGGGGGGGGGCTGCCCATGGTAGAGATGTGGGGGGGGGGCTGCCCATGGTAGAGATGTGGGGGGGGGGCTGCCCATGGTAGAGATGTGGGGGGGAGGGCTCCCCATGGTAGAGATGTGGGGGGGGGCTGCCCATTGTAGAGATGTGGGGGGGAGGGCTCCCCATGGTAGAGATGTGGGGGGAGGGCTGCCCATGGTAGAGATGTGGGGGGGAGGGCTCCCCATGGTAGAGATGTGGGGGGGGGCTGCGCATGGTAGAGATGTGGGGGGGAGGGCTGCCCATGGTAGAGATGTGGGGGGGGAGGGCTGCCCATGGTAGAGATGTGGGGGGGGAGGGCTGCCCATGGTAGAGATGTGGGTGGGGGGGCTGCCCATGGTAGAGATGTGGGGGGGGAGGGCTGCCCATGGTAGAGATGTGGGGGGGAGGGCTCCCCATGGTAGAGATGTGGGGGGGGGGCTGCGCATGGTAGAGATGTGGGGGTGGAGGGCTGCCCATGGTAGAGATGTGGGGGGGAGGGCTGCCCATGGTAGAGATGTGGGGGGGGGCTGCCCGCCCATGGTAGAGATGTGGGGGGGAGGGCTGCCCACGGTAGAGATGTGGGGGGGGGGGGCTGCCCATGGTAGAGATGTGGGGGAAGGGCTGCCCATGGTAGAGAAGTGGGGGGGAGGGCTGCCCATGGTAGAGATGTGTGGGGGGGGCTGCCCATGGTAGAGATGTGGGGGGGGAGGGCTGCCCATGGTAGAGATGTGGGGGGGAGGGCTGCCCATGGTAGAGATGTGGGGGGGGGCTGCCCGCCCATGGTAGAGATGTGGGGGGAGCTGCCCATGGTAGAGATGTGGGGGGGAGAGCTGCCCGCCCATGGTAGAGATGTGGGGGGGGGGGCTGCCCATGGTAGAGATGTGGGTGGGGGGGCTGCCCATGGTAGAGATGTGGGGGGGGAGGGCTGCCCATGGTAGAGATGTGGGGGGGGAGGGCTGCCCATGGTAGAGATGTGGGGGGGAGGGCTGCCCATGGTAGAGATGTGGGGGGGAGGGCTGCCCATGGTAGAGATGTGGGGGGGGGGGGCTGCCCATGGTAGAGATGTGGGGGGGAGGGCTGCCCATGGTAGAGATGTGGGGGGGGGGGGGCTGCCCATGGTAGAGATGTGGGGGGGAGGGCTGCCCATGGTAGAGATGTGGGGGGAGGGCTGCCCATGGTAGAGATGTGGGGGGGAGGGCTGCCCATGGTAGAGATGTGGGGGGGAGGGCTGCCCAATGTAGAGATGTGGGGGGGAGGGCTCCCCATGGTAGAGATGTGGGGGGGAGGGCTCCCCATGGTAGAGATGTGTGGGGGGGGCTGCCCATGGTAGAGATGTGGGGGGGGGAGGGCTGCCCATGGTAGAGATGTGGGGGGGGAGGGCTGCCCATGGTAGAGCTGTGGGGGGGAGGCCTGCCCATGGTAGAGATGTGGGGGGGAGGGCTGCCCATGGTAGAGATGTGGGGGGAGGGCTGCCCATGGTAGAGATGTGGGGGGGAGGGCTGCCCATGGTAGAGATGTGGGGGGAGGGCTGCCCATGGTAGAGATGTGGGGGGGAGGGCTGCCCATGGTAGAGATGTGGGGGGGAGGGCTGCCCATGGTAGAGATGTGGGGGGGGGAGGGCTGCCCATGGTAGAGATGTGTGGGGGGGGCTGCCCATGGTAGAGATGTGGGGGGGAGGGCTGCCCATGGTAGAGATGTGGGGGGGAGGGCTCCCCATGGTAGAGATGTGTGGGGGGGGCTGCCCATGGTAGAGATGTGGGGGGGGGAGGGCTGCCCATGGTAGAGATGTGGGGGGGAGGGCTGCCCATGGTAGAGCTGTGGGGGGGAGGCCTGCCCATGGTAGAGATGTGGGGGGGGGAGGGCTGCCCATGGTAGAGATGTGGGGGGGGGAGGGCTGCCCATGGTAGAGATGTGGGGGGGGAGGGCTGCCCATGGTAGAGCTGTGGGGGGGAGGCCTGCCCATGGTAGAGATGTGGGGGGGAGGGCTGCCCATGGTAGAGATGTGGGGGGAGGGCTGCCCATGGTAGAGATGTGGGGGGGAGGGCTGCCCATGGTAGAGATGTGGGGGGAGGGCTGCCCATGGTAGAGATGTGGGGGGGAGGGCTGCCCATGGTAGAGATGTGGGGGGGAGGGCTGCCCATGGTAGAGATGTGGGGGGGAGGGCTGCCCATGGTAGAGATGTGGGGGGAGGGCTGCCCATGGTAGAGATGTGGGGGGGAGGGCTGCCCATGGTAGAGATGTGGGGGGAGGGCTGCCCATGGTAGAGATGTGGGGGGAGGGCTGCCCATGGTAGAGATGTGGGGGGGAGGGCTGCCCATGGTAGAGATGTGGGGGGGGCTGCCCATGGTAGAGATGTGGGGGGGGAGGGCTGCCCATGGTAGAGATGTGGGGGGGAGGGCTGCCCATGGTAGAGATGTGGCGGGGGGGCTGCCCATGGTGGAGATGTGGGGGGGGGGGGCTGCCCACCCATGGTAGAGATGTGGGGGGAGCTGCCCATGGTAGAGATGTGGGGGGGAGGGCTGCCTGCCCATGGTAGAGACGTGGGGGGGGGGGCTGCCCGCCCATGGTAGAGATGTGGGGGGGGGAGGGCTGCCCATGGTAGAGATGTGGGTGGGGGGGCTGCCCATGGTAGAGATGTGGGGGGGGAGGGCTGCCCATGGTAGAGATGTGGGGGGGGAGGGCTGCCCATGGTAGAGATGTGGGGGGGAGGGCTGCCCATGGTAGAGATGTGGGGGGGGGGCTGCCCATGGTAGAGATGTGGGGGGGGGGCTGCCCATGGTAGAGATGTGAGAGGGGGGCTGCCCATGGTAGAGATGTGGGGGGGAGGGCTGCCCATGGTAGAGATGTGGGGGGGGGGGCTGCCCATGGTAGAGATGTGGGGGGAGGGCTGCCCATGGTAGAGATGTGGGGGAGGGCTGCCCATGGTAGAGATGTGGTGGGGGGGAGGGCTGCCCATGGTAGAGATGTGGGGGGTGAGGGCTGCCCATGGTAGAGATGTGGGGGGGAGGGCTGCCCATGGTAGAGATGTGGGGGGTGAGGGCTGCCCATGGTAGAGATGTGGGGGGGAGGGTTGCCCATGGTAGAGATGTGGGGGAGGGGCTGCCCATGGTAGAGATGTGGGGGGGGGGCTGCCCATGGTAGAGATGTGGGGGGGGGGGCTGCCCATGGTAGAGATGTGGGGGGGAGGGCTGCCCATGGTAGAGATGTGGGGGGGAGGGCTGCCCATGGTAGAGATGTGGGGGGGGCTGCCCATGGTAGAGATGTGAGGGTTAGGGCTGCCCATGGTAGAGATGTGTGGGGAGGGCTGCCCATGGTAGAGATGTGGGGGGGAGGGCTGCCCATGGTAGAGATGTGGGGGGGGGAGGGCTGCCCATGGTAGAGATGTGGGTGGGGGGGCTGCCCATGGTAGAGATGTGGGGGGGGGGCTGCCCATGGTAGAGATGTGGGGGGGAGGGCTGCCCATGGTAGAGATTTGGGGGGGAGGGCTGCCCATGGTAGAGATGTGGGGGGGAGGGCTGCCCATGGTAGAGATGTGGGGGGAGGGCTGCCCATGGTAGAGATGTGGGGGGGGGGCTGCCCATGGTAGAGATGTGAGGGTTAGGGCTGCCCATGGTTGAGATGTGGGGGGGAGGGCTGCCCATGGTAGAGATGTGGGGGGGGGGGCTGCCCATGGTAGAGATGTGGGGGGGGAGGGCTGCCCATGGTAGAGATGTGGGTGGGGGGGCTGCCCATGGTAGAGATGTGGGGGGGGAGGGCTGCCCATGGTAGAGATTTGGGGGGGAGGGCTGCCCATGGTAGAGATGTGGGGGGAGGGCTGCCCATGGTAGAGATGTGGTGGGGGGGAGGGCTGTCCATGGTAGAGATGTGGGGGGTGAGGGCTGCCCATGGTAGAGATGTGGGGGGTGAGGGCTGCCCGTGGTAGAAATGTGGGGGGTGAGGGCTGCCCATGGTAGAGATGTGGGGGGGAGGGTTGCCCATGGTAGAGTTGTGGGGGGAGGGCTGCCCATGGTAGAGTTGTGGGGGAGGGGCTGCCCATGGTAGAGATGGGGGGGGAGGGCTGCCCATGGTAGAGATGTGGGGGGGGGCTGCCCATGGTAGAGATTTGGGGGGAGGGCTGCCCATGGTAGAGATGTGGGGGGGAGGGCTGCCCATGGTAGAGATGTGGGGGGGGAGGGCTGCCCATGGTAGAGATGTGGGTGGGGGGGCTGCCCATGGTAGAGATGTGGGGGGGGAGGGTTGCCCATGGTAGAGATGTGGGGGTTAGGGCTGCCCATGGTAGAGATGTGGGTGGGGGGGCAGCCCATGGTAGAGATGTGGGGGGGGAGGGCTCCCCATGGTTTAGATGTGGGGGGGAGGGCTGCCCATGGTAGAGATGTGTGGGGGGGGCTGCCCATGGTAGAGATGTGGGGGGGAGGGCTGCCCATGGTAGAGATGTGGGGGGGAGGGCTGCCCATGGTAGAGATGTGGGGGTGAGGGCTGCCCATGGTAGAGATGTGGTGGGGGGGAGGGCTGCCCATGGTAGAGATGTGGGGGGAGGGCTGCCCATGGTAGAGATGTGGGGGGTGAGGGCTGCCCATGGTAGAGATGTGGGGGGTGAGGGCTGCCCATGGTAGAGATGTGGGGTGTGAGGTCTGCCCATGGTAGAGATGTGGGGGGGGGGCTGCCCATGGTAGAGATGTGGGGGGGGGGGCTGCCCATGGTAGAGATGTGGGGGGGGGGGGGCTGCCCATGGTAGAGATGTGGGGGGGGGCTGCCCATGGTAGAGATGTGGGGGGGGGGGGCTGCCCATGGTAGAGATGTGGGGTGAGGGCTGCCCATGGTAGAGATGTGGGGGGGGGGCTGCCCATGGTAGAGATGTGGGGGGGGGCTGCCCATGGTAGAGATACAGACGTGGTACGTGACATTCTTCCGGGATAACACGTCTCTCAACATAACTCCGAATATCACGCAGCCCCCATAGGATTCTCCGACTTTTGCGTATGGGATCATATTCTCCTCTTACTCTCCCCCGGCTCTGGGTATAAGCAGCAAATCGTTGGAGTACCTGTCTGTCCCGGGATGTGTCAGTCTGTGCCCCGGGGGTCGGCTGGCAGCAGTGGGCACCAGCGATGGGTCCCTGCACCTCCTCAACACAGACAGCGGAGAGGTGAGTGAGCAAATATACCCGTGCCTCCCCTAGCCTTTTTAGCACTGAATGGGGCGTGCTTTTTGTTGTGGGTTCAATTCCAGCCTCGGCCAGTTACTCCAAGCATGGTCTTTACCGTGATTAGTAATGAATCTCAACGTTCTGCAGCCTCCCTCATTATTCCAATGAATGTCCTTACAACCCAAAGATCTACAGTGTCCGTTGTGGAACATATCGTTGCGGTACATGATCTAGCAGGGATCTTTTGTTGGGATGATGGAACGGTCCCTTTCCCCTCTCCCCCGGCACAGGAAGTGAGGACGCTGCACAGTGGCTGTGATGGAGTCTCCGCCTGCGCGTTTATCTCGGACCATTTGCTCTGCGTCACTTCGTACGACGGGATGCTGGAGATGTGGAACATCCCTGATGGCTGCCGGTAATGGGGGTCATACAACGGCATATGTATATGTGTCCTGTCATGCTTTTGTGTGTGTGTGTGTGTGTGTGTACATCCAGATGCACACACAGGGCAACCATCATGGAGGTAGGGCCAAGGCAACTGTCCCAAGCTGGGAACAGAAGGGGGCCTGACAGGAAGTTGGTTGTGACTTCCAGGATTGCTCGGGTCCCTTCCTCTGCCAGAGCCAACAGTAAATCCCAGAAACAAGGGCACCCCCACCTCAATAACTTATGGCCATGGGTTATATTTGTGTCCCAGGCCCCACACAGGCTGGTGGCGGCCCCATACAGGCTGGTGGCGGCCCCACACAGGCTGGTGGCTGGGCTGGGTGCATACGGAAGCATTTCTACATATGTGTTGTGACGTTTTGGCTCCTCTGGGGGCACATGATATATTGTATGTTTTTTCCCTTCTGTTTCCCAGCATGCACCGGTCTCGGGCTCACCGGCGGCAGGTCACCGGGTGCTGTGTTAGTGCTGATCGCAGGCAGCTCCTCACGTGCTCTCTGGACTCCCAGCTCAAAGTGAGTGTAACTCTCCCTCCTGCACTCTCCACTGCCTTTCCTGGCTCTTTCTCACCCTCTCCCATTCACTGGGTATCCCTCTTCTATTCTATCTTCCTGCTACACACACTCTCTGCCTCCGACTCCTTCCCTCTCCATGCCCACTCCTAGTCACTGTGTTTCTCTCTTCTCTCTCTTCTCAGCTCTGGGACACCAGCCGCGGTTCTGTCCTGGGTACCAACTCCTTCCCCAGCCCTCTGAACTGTGCAACATTCCACCCCAGAGGTCATGTGATTGCGGTGGGGTCCTGGGACGGGCGGATAACGGTGCTCAGATTGGACAACTGGAAGCGAAGTGCTGTGAGACGACTGTATACCCATCTCTCACACACACACACCCAACCACTCACACTCATTGTCACGCCCCCCACCACTCGCACCCATTGCCACACACCCTACCAATTACACTCCCGCCACCACTCACATTCACACTCTCCTCCCACCACTCACACTCACATTTACCCTACCATTCACGCTCACTGCCACACTATCCCTGACAGTGCTGCTCTCTCTCTCTCTCCTCTTCTCTTTCCTTTCCTTTCAGGTTCTCTGTGGAGGCTCGTCGGTCAGAGCAGTCTCTTTCTCGCCAGGGGGCAGTACAGTGGTCTCGGGGAGTCTCGATGGTTGGGTCACTCTCTGGGGGTGGGAAATGCAGGTTCAGCTCTCTCGCTTTAGAGCGCACAGCGGCTCTGCGCTGACCACCAGCTTTCTGTGGCACGGAGAAAATCTTCTAACCGGGGGAGAGGATGGCAAGGTGAGAGCGCGCTTAGAGGCAGTGGCAGAGCTCAGGAAGAGAGCGCGCTTAGAGGCAGTGGCAGAGCGCAGGCGCACGTAGAGCCAGAGTATAACTCTGCATTTTCTCCTCCCCCACAGGTGCAGATCTGGTCGGGGGGTCTGGGAAGGTTGAATAGGCGAGTATGTGCCGAGACCGCATGCTCCCCTGCGCTCTCTCTCGCCGTCTCGCCAAATGGACATCGTCTGGCTGTTGGGTATCACTCGGATCCTGTCTGTGTCTACAGCACGTCTACTGGTGAGGACTAGCCAGGCAGAGCAGGGGTGGGGTGACCGTTGGTTGACCTTACCACTGCTGCAGGATTCTGGGGTGTGTTGGGAGAGGTATCACCAGCAGAAAAGGGGGGAGCTGCTGATACCACATTACAGACCAGTGGCCAGACCTCTGCTAGATCCAGTGTTCAGTTCTCCAGAGAGAGAAGTGTTAGAGCTAGAAGTCCTGCTCTGAAGTGATGGGAAGTCGGGGGAAGTCCTTCACTGAAAGGGTGTTGGATCCATGGAACATCCTCCTAGCAGAAGTGGTGGCGGTTAATACAGCAAATGACTTAGGATACATACAAGGGGATCCTAACTATTAAGCTTGCAAATCAAATGGGGTCTTAACAGAAGGTAGGAAACTAGCTAAGTGTTGCTTATTCACTGTCTTTTCTCCCTCTCATGGTCATCTCTTTGTCCCTCTCATGGGTCATCGTTTTCCTTCCTCTCATGGGTTGTCTCTTCCCTCCCTCCCTCTCATGGGCCGTCTCCTCACTCCCTCCCTCTCATGGGCCGTCTCTTCACTCCCTCCCTCCCTCTCATGGGCCGTCTCTTCACGCCCTCCCTCTCATGGGTCGTCTCTTCCCTCCCTCCCTCTCATGGGCCGTCTCCTCACTCCCTCCCTCTCATGGGCCGTCTCTTCACTCCCTCTCATGGGCCGTCTCTTCACGCCCTCCCTCTCATGGGCCGTCTCTTCCCTCCCTCTCATGGGCCGTCTCTTCCCTCCCTCTCTCACAGGCGCTCTTGTGGCAGAATGTAACCTTGCAGATGTGGCTGTGATTAGTGTTGCTTGGCTCTCGGAAGAGGTTCTGGTCACTGGAAGCTCAGATAACTTGGTGCGGATCTGGGAAGTCTCTTCAGGCCAGACTCGCTGTCGGCTGTCTCTTAATGCACACCAGCGCTCCGTGCAGGCCTTGGCTGTCTCTTCCCAACTTCTGGCTTCAGCGTCTGGTGAGAACTCTCTGTGTCTGTCTCCTTCAGTGTCTCTGACACTCCCTGATACCAGAGACAGACAGAGGATGCTCCAGTTTCAGAGGATATTTGAGTCTGTATCGGGTTTCAGCAGATCTCTCACTCTCTCGTTTCTCACACTCTCTCTCTTGTTTCAGAGGATGTCTCGGTCTGTCTCTGGTCACTGTGTGAGCTGCTCTCGGCTGTCTCGCCTCCCTCCCCTGTCTCTGTTCTCCGAGGTCACACGGCTGCAGTCACATGCTGCTCCTTCAGTCTGGATGGGAGGCTGCTCGCTACAGGGGGGCAGGATCGGGTGAGAGAGAGGGGGGGGAGGAACCGAGTGGAAGGGGGAGAGGGGATAGACCGGGAGAGAGAAGAGGAGGGGAGGGGGAAGAGGGACAGAGAAGAGAGAGAGAGGGACCAAGTGAGAAGGGCTGGGTGAGGACGGTAGGAGAGGGACTGGGTGACAGAGGGGGGAAGAGATGAGTAAGAGAGGAACTGGGTGAGTGGGGGGAGGGGTAGGGAGGGAGAGACAGACAGAGGGACCATGAGAGAGAGGGTGGGGGATGGAGGAGGGGGACAGGTGGGGAGGAGCTGGGTAAGAGAAGGGATGGGAGAGAGAAGGAACTGGTGAGGAATGGGGGGGAAGAGCTGGGGGAGAGGGCAGGGAAGGAACGGGTGAGAGGTGGGGAGGCACTGAGTAAGAGAGGGAGGGGGGAGAGAGAAGGACTAGGTGAGGAGTGAGGGATGGGATGGGGGTTGAGGTGGGAGAAGAGAGCTGGGAAGGACTGGGTGAGAGAGGGGGTGGCGCGTTAGAAAGAGAGAGAATGGGGGGAGGGACTGGGTGAGACATGGCGGAGCCATTCCCCATTCACACAAACTGACACACTGTTCCAGACTTGGTAACACACAGTGACTTGTCATTTTCTGTGACCCCTCTCTCACTGTCTCTCAGTCTGTGCTGTGTTGGGATGTCTCCTCGAACCCTGCCACTCTCGCGCACTCGCTGCTGTCCTGCCACAGAGACTGGGTAACGGGCTGCGCCTGGACTGACGCTGCTCTGCTGGTGAGACACGGAAATACAGGGACCTCTTCTCTATGTGTCTTAAAGGGCATCTCTGCATGTCTCTGTGTAAACTGTCTCGCACAGAAAACCTGCAGATGTCTCACATGATACATGTCTCTGTCTATCTCACTGGATGTTACTCTGTCTGTATGTCACAGGTTGTCTCTATCTCTCACAGGATCTCGCACTCTATTTGTATAAATGACTGTCTCTCTCTCTCTGCAGGTCTCGTGCTCGGGAGACGGCTCTGTGTGTCTCTGGGACATTCAGCGAGAGGAGCGTCTCTTAGAGTTTGTAGGACATCAGGGTGCGGTCAGCAGCGCTCTCTGCATGGTATGCTCTGCGGTCTCTGACCTTCCCTTCTGTCTCTGTGACCCCTGCTGTACGATCCCGTGCTCGGTAATTCTCGGCAGCCTCAGCGTGACCGCCGTCTGTCTCTCTTTGCTGCTGACAGGGGGAGCGCGTGCTGACTGTCAGCAGGAGCGGTTGTCTGAAGGTTTGGAGTCTCGCAGGTCTCGAGATCGCCAGCATCACAGCCCACTCCGGCCCTTTAAATCAGTGTGCGGCGCACTGGGAACCAAGAGACAGCCGCGGTGAGACTTCTGGGTTAGCGTGTGTGATGTGAGAGACAGACTGATGTGGTGATGTTTATGAAAGTGTGTGTGTGACACTGTGTCACAGTGTGTGTGTCACAGTGTGTGTGTGTCACAGTGTGTGTGTGTCACAGTGTGTGTGTCACAGTGTGTGTGTGTCACAGTGTGTGTGTGCCACAGTGTGTGTGTGCCACTGTGTGTGTGTGTCACTGTGTGTTTGTGTCACTGTGTGTTTGCGCGTGAGAGACTGATAAATAAAGAGAGCAACGGAAAGGTGCAAGAATCACCATTGATCATTAATGGACATTCAATTGAATGTTCACGATTGATAACGATCACACATCAGTGGCCCGACCTCAGAGACAGCGATTCCTGCTGCCACGTTTCATACTACTATATGAGCGTGGGCTCCTGGAGTCCTGCCAATAATCTGCCAGACCGAGGGGCCGTGAGAGACTTGTGTTTAATAGCGTCCCTGACTGTCCTGTTGCAGGTGACGATGATCTCGTGGTATTCACAGCCGGCGCTGATGGGTCAGTGTTAAAGTGGAGCCCTCTGCAGGTGAGACACTTGCAGCGCAGGCTGGTGGGGGTCCTTGGGGTGCAGGGTATTTATAGCATGGCAGGGTCACTCAATCCCCCTCCCCCTCTTAGATGGATCAGGTGCAGACATTACTCGGACACGGAGCGGCGGTGACGTCGTCTGCAGCAGCAGATCCCGGGTGCGAGGTCCTTGTCACAGCTGCACAGGACGGCTCGGTTAACCTGTGGGGGGCGCCACACAGGGACGGTATGGATAGGGGGCATGGGGACACAGGGTGGGGGAAGGGATGTGCTACGCAGAGTGACGGCTGCTGCATAGGGGATCCTGTGTGTTGTTAACCTGCGTGGTTGACACTCGGCAGGGCGTCTCGCGGAGACCCGTCACGCCGGCGCAGTCACCGCAGTCACATGGTCTCCGGACACAGAGCTGGTGGTGTCAGGCGGAGAGACGGGGGATGTGATCGTGTGGAAGTGGAAGCAGAGGGTGGCTGTGCTGACACTGCAGGTAACGCAGACGCTCTTCCCAAGTGGCTCGATGTGTGTAATGTGGCTGTGTTACAGTGAACTATGTAATGTGTGTCTGTTACAATATGTTGTGTAGTGTCTGGGCTACAGTGCAGCAAGATGTCTGCGTAGTTTGTTTCTGTTCCAGTGCAGTGTGTAATGTTGTCTCTGTGTTAGTGCAGTGAGCAGTGTGTAATGTTGTCTGTTACAGTGCAGTGAGCAGTGTGTAATGTTGTGTCTCTGTGTTACAGTGCAGTGAGCAGTGTGTAATGTTGTCTGTGTTACAGTGCAGTGAGTAATGTTGTGTCTCTGTGTTACAGTGCAGTGAGCAGTGTGTAATGTTGTGTCTCTGTGTTACAGTGCAGTGAGCAGTGTGTAATGTTGTCTCTGTGTTACAGTGCAGTGAGCAGTGTGTAATGTTGTGTCTCTGTGTTACAGTGCAGTGAGCAGTGTGTAATGTTGTCTCTGTGTTACAGTGCAGTGAGCAGTGTGTAATGTTGTGTCTCTGTGTTACAGTGCAGTGAGTAATGTTGTGTCTCTGTGTTACAGTGCAGTGAGCAGTGTGTAATGTTGTCTCTGTGTTACAGTGCAGTGAGCAGTGTGTAATGTTGTGTCTCTGTGTTACAGTGCAGTGAGCAGTGTGTAATGTTGTCTCTGTGTTACAGTGCAGTGAGCAGTGTGTAATGTTGTGTCTCTGTGTTACAGTGCAGTGAGCAGTGAGTAATGTTGTGTCTCTGTGTTACAGTGCAGTGAGCAGTGTGTAATGTTGTTTCTCTGTGTTACAGTGCAGTGAGCAGTGTGTAATGTTGTGTCTCTGTGTTACAGTGCAGTGAGCAGTGAGTAATGTTGTGTCTCTGTGTTACAGTGCAGTGAGCAGTGTGTAATGTTGTGTCTCTGTGTTACAGTGCAGTGAGCAGTGTGTAATGTTGTTTCTCTGTGTTACAGTGCAGTGAGCTGTGTGTCTCCTCGCTTCTCTTCACCTCTCCACGCACGTTTTGTGCAGTTACCAACGATACGAAAGTTTCCCGCTGGGTCCTACTTCCGTGCAAGGGAGGTGACGTAAGGTGAGTGTGAGAGGAAGGGGAGGCGTGTGTGTGTGTGTGTGTGTGTGTGTGTGTGTGTGTGTGTGTGTGTGTGTGCGTGTTGCACAGGGGGCCACATGACAACGCTCTCTCCCTGCAGAGCCAAGAAAGCGTTCACCCTGGAAGTGGGGTCCCTGGTGGTCCGTGCAGCCCTCGCCCCCTCACAGAGCCAGCTGCAGCTGCACACAGTGTATGGAGAGGATTTTCTCCTGGAACCAAAGACTGGATCGCTGCAGGTACTGTTTGTTACGGAGACCGGATCGCTCTATATACTGTTTATGGGTACTGGATTGCGAGAGAGACAGAGAGTGTTCAGCCCTGGGGTGTTTGACTTGGATTGTTCTCTCTCCCCCCTCCCACCCCAGCGTCCCTCACTCCCCGCAGACAGAGCGACGGAACCCGCACTCCTGCGTCCCTCACTCCCCGCAGACAGAGCGACGGAACCCGCGCTCCTGCCTCCCCGGGAACTGCTGCATTCTGACAGCATCATCACTGCATCCCAGCCTGGGTTTGGTAAGGCACAACCCTGTTCTGCTTTCCATTTAACAGACCCCCTCCAAATACAAATCCGTGACCACCTAGCCCACTACTTGTATATGCACACGCACAGAAATCTCTCACCAGGGAAGGTGCTTACCATAGAAAGGACTCACAAGCACTTATTAAGAATGGCAGAAATCTGTGTTCTTTCTGAGCATCTATTCACTTGAACTTGCAACAAAGCCACTTAATAGTTGTCAGCATCCAATGGTTACTGCACTGTGCTTGTTCCGTCTCAGTCCCTGATCTGCGTCCATCTTTCATGCAGGCGCCTCGGACTCCAGTGGGGGACTGTGGTTACAAACCTCAGACGTGGGAGGTTCCAAAGGCATAAAGACTGTCAAGTGGGAAAGAAAACAGGTACCAAGATGCCCCGTTGCTGCTCTAGGAAGCACTCTGGGCCAGTCGCATCATCACTTCTAATGCACAAAGTACTGGCTCATAATGTCTGTGAGACCAAGTTGCACCAAAGCCCACATTTTTCATTTGGGTCCATTAGATACATATTCTTGCGTACGAGTCAGAGGAATACCCGGCTCGATTTCATACTCCCGATTTGGTGTGATCCAGTACTTTTTGAATGGTCACATTATCCTTCTGTGCTCTCACTTTCGCTGCAGCAGGGGTGGGTAATTGTGTCTGGCGGCCCACTCCACGAGCATTAATAAGTTTTGCGGGCCACACACAATATATTTGCTCTCTAGCTTCTCTCTCTCAACTCCCCCTCCCCCCCTCATTCTCTGTGACGTTCTCCGTGTCAGACAGATGAAAGTGGGGCTTTTTTTTTATTGGAGATGGGTGGAAATAGAGCTTTTTGCATTTAATATTTGATAATCTTAAAAAAAAAAATGGAGAAATTGCTGAAACTTATAAATATTTAAAAAATATTTTTTTATTTTGTCAAATGTAAAAAAGCAAACCTGTGCCGTGTTAACACATTTGCCTCTCTACCTCTTACCGTTATGCTTTGGTGCTCCATCAATTCTATTCACTTGAGATGGGCCAAGTCTCAGCCGTCTCTCCTTGTCCCATCTCTCAGATACACTCCGCTTCCATCTCATCTCTCCATGTGACAGATGACCTCATTATTACATCGTCCGCCGACCAGACGGTGAAGGTTTGGGAGTGCAGCCCTTTCAGACAGGTACAGTCCCCCCCCCCTCTCCTCCCCCCACTATACCACTCACCTATCAACCAGTAATTGGCTTCTCCGAGTGGTAGTGACACCCCGTGTGTGTTCTCAGGTTGGACTCTTCCGCTGCGAGGGAGCTGTAACCTGCTTGTCACCCTCTCCCTCCCCTAAGCTACAGAGCGACCCAGCTCAAGGAGTGCGTCGCCTTGCCTGTGGGGACCAGTATGGAAATGTGTACCTGCTGACCTGCCTGTGACACTACATGAGTCTTCCGTAGCCTGTGAAAACAGGACAACCTGCGCCTTAATGTGTACATGTTAAACAGGACAGGGAACTGCTTGAAAGAGCAATCCAAACGGGCAAATTGTTTATTGTTTAACCCGCATAGTATTGAAGTTGGGGGTCTCCAGAGCTGAACCCCATTAACTTCAGCACTGGGAACCGCCCGCTTCGAGATGAAGGGGGTGCAAATAGCTCCTGCGTCACATGGGCCAGTAGGAAGCTGCACCGGATGTCACAGCTTCGGGAGCTTTAAACAGTGGCCATTACATGAACCCCAGCTAGTGCTGGAGCGGCTCCCAGCACCCCCTACTGCGGTATCTCCCAATGCAGAGTGTACCCGGAGCTGAAATTAGTTGGGTTCAGCTCCAGAGACCCCGTGCTTCAATCCTGCTAAAATTGCTCGCTTGGCTTGCTGCTTTAAAATAAGAAACACACCCAAATGAAGGTTTCAAAGACACCTGCAACATTTATTTCTCTTTCCCGTCCCAAATATTTTTTTACATTTATTTTTTTCCAAATTGAGAAAGCAGGGGTAACATATCCAACTCCTGCTAAATTCTGAGGTCTAACTTATGAGTAGGGCTCTCAGTCCCAGTGTCCGTTTAAAATGAGTGACGTTAGTTTTAGTTAAGCACTTGTGTTCTTGCTGTATTATGGATGCGTAGGTTATATTGCACAGGTAATAAAGCTATATAATAAAGCACTATACCGGTGAAATGATTTATATCCACTGATTGCGCTCTATTCTGTGATTATACAAAAATGACGTTTGCATGATAAAATAAAGCATACTCCAGTACAAACAAGATTACTTTCTGCATTTATTGAACTAAAACACAACTATAACCATCTCACAGGATGGAGGCTTCACCCATTTATCCTACAATTGCTCGGTTAAACTCTTCTTCCAATCACAGCAACGGGGGTTGAGGGATGTGGGTTACACCAAAGAGAGAAACTTCTTTGCTTTTTCACTGCGAGAAACCAAGGTAGCCATAAAAATACGTGCGCTTTCTTCTGGCGCGGTGGCCTGTAATCCAAAAGGCTTTAGTGACAGCGATGGTCGCTGGAAAAATCAAATAGATGACTTCCAGCGATCGCGACCAATCCGTCGCGCCGCGCTTACTATAAGCGCACGCGACGGCTGCAATGCATTTGTCTTGCCGCGGCATCGCGGTCCCCATAAGTGCAGCCTTAGTCCCAGCTGCTCCTTAAAATACACCAAAGTCACTCTCCTACTTGTCCCCAACACCTGTGTGTTCAGTTCCACCAACGTGTCAAAAGATCTTCACCAGAGCGAGGGATAGTCGAAGCGCACCTGCAGCAGGTATTTCATCCGGACCTGCCGGGGGTCATACACGATGTACTCGTTGTAATTCAGTGTGTAACCCGCGGTACTGTCTCCTCCGGTGTCTGTCAGCGGGCCCAAAGGAACCAGCGCCCCATCACTGCAATGAAAGAGAGTTCTGTATATTAGATCTGTCTGCGCCCGTGTCCCAACCTGCTCCGGAGACCACAAGACAGGTGCAATACCCAAAATGTCAAACATGATTTGTGCAAGCGCGTTGGACCGCAACAATCTTACACGGGCAGCTCTTCCATGTCGGCTACATGTGGTCATGGACCGTCAATTTGGTGGAACAGCTCAGAGATAATGTTACTTGCCTTTGAAGTGGGTGAACTTGGTTCAAATCAATGTCCGCTCTCCTAGTGACCTTGGGCAAGTCACTGTGCCTCAGACACCCCAGCCTGGGGGCAGGGAGCATTATGCATGCAAAGAAACCCTATGTACAGTGCTGCATACACAGTCAGCGCTTTGAGTGGAGATATTTTCCTGTCGCTGACAAGAACAACGTTTGGTTTGGGTATAAGCAAATCATTACACAATCTGCAATGGGGTGCAGTCTTCTCCACCAGATAACAGGTTAAGGGGCTTTTTCTATATCCGCCGAAGTGGCCCATAGGGCTGTTCTTGGCCACAATTTCCCCGACGTCAAAACGGGGCATGGATCGGCCGCCGTGGGGGATATAGAAGAAGCCCCTAAATTGCGAGGATTATTGGGAGTGGTGTTAATGTTCGCTTGCAACAAGAGAAATACCTGGCAAACACGCCAGTGCTTCGGTCCAACACCGTGCAACCCCATGGTAAAAACAAAGCCCAAATAACAATGGTAATACTGCACTCGCCCGCTGTACCACTTTCATTCTCTTGTGATAGGCCGGGACCCCCACTACTTCCCATGTCATTACAAGAGACTAATCTCCTCCGCACTCGTATTTCCCACACGCAGCAGCAGCAGCTTTAAAGATATGCTGTAAATAAAGGAAGACAAAAATAAAGCCACAACGTTTCGGGGTAACACCAACGCAACTGACATGGGTTACCCCCGAAACTGGGCGCTTTTGTTTTAGTCTTGCTGTAAATAAAATGTATCTTTTTTTTTTTTTTTTAAAGAACTAGACGTTCTGGGAAATATTAGAGTGCGGAAGAGATTAGTCTTTCGGTAAAAAACCCATTGCCGCTTATGAACCAATACTGGTCCCAGCATTTTGTGGCCTGTATGTGTCTTTAGGTAAAAACATCTCAAATTGTCTGTCCTGCAATCATCATACCCTGCTGTCTATTTAGTTCAATTTAGGTAAAAACATCTCAAATTGTCTGTCTGTAAATCATCCCCCTATTGTCTTAATTTAATTCATCTTTCACACTTGTGCAAGACAACACCCACCTTTGAAAAACCATTTGCTTTAACTACCCTCACATGTGCTAATTAAGTTTGTTGTACCAACCAGATGACTTTCTAAATGTATATAAGTAAACTCACAACAGCCATTGCTGCTTGCAGCCTTTGCTCTTAAAAGCATTTCTGCTTAAGTAGAAATCTTTAAAGTAGTATGGAAGTTTAAAAAAGGAAGTTCAAAAAGAAGTGGAATAAGTGGACACAATCTACTGCTTCTGATTCCTGCATTTGATCTACGCTGGAAAGGAGGTTATCATCCCAGACTGCACATCTCAACATATTACTATTGCTGTGATGCCGCCTTTACTTTTTATATTTGCTGTAACCTCACTTATTCTCAAATTATGCACTTCCTTCCACCAGCCTCATCATGTCTCTAACTCTATTCATATTTCGCCATCTCTCCTTACTTCACCACTTCTCAGTTCACATGAACTCCTCTCTTACCTGCGCCCTCTGACACCACACAGCTATACCTCCTGCACTAAAACACACCCCTACAAATCATCCTCTCACATTCTCTTTCTGTCCATGCTTCTCCTCCTCGCTTCTGGGGATATCTCTCCCAATCCTGGTCCCTGCCTTATTTCTACTTGCTCTCCTCCTCGCCTTCCCCATGCAACTTCTACTCCTTCTGGTGTTAACCCCTCCAACCTCATACCCATCCCCTGCCACCCTCCCTCCTCTCTCCCTTTCTCCTGTGCCCTTTGGAATGCTCGCTCCCTCTCTAACAAGTGCCTCTCTGTGCACGACTTCTTTCTCTCTCACTCCCTGCTCCTATTTGCCATATCTGAGACCTGGCTCACTCAGTCTGACTCTGCTCTGGAAGCTGCCCTCTCCTATGGTGGCCTTTCCTTCTCCCAAACTCCGCGCCCTGGTGGCAGGGGTGGAGGCGTGGGGCTCCTGCTCTCCTCTCTCTGCCGCTACCGAACAGTTCCTATTCCCCCCTCTCTTGCTTTTCCCTCCTTTGAGGTTCACACAGTCCAGATCTTCTCTCCTCTCCCGGTCCATGTGGCGGTCATCTATCGCCCACCTTCCTCTACTCACCCCCCTTCTGCCTTTCTCTCTCACTTTGAATCCTGGCTCTCTTTCTTTCTCTCCTCAGACTCCCCTGTTCTTCTCCTTGGGGACTTCAATTGCCACATTGATGACCCCTCTCTCCCTTGGGCTTCCCGCTTTCTTTCTCTAACCTCTTCTTTTGGCCTTCAACAGTGGACTGAAGCCAGCACCCACAAGGATGGACACTACTTAGACCTGGTTTTCACTAAAAACTTCTCTCTCTCCGACTTCTCCATTTCCCCTTTTCCTCTCTCTGACCATCACCTCATCTCATTTTCTCTCTCTCGCTTCTCTCCATCCCCACCTCCATCACGCCCTCGTTTTTGCAGAAACCTGCGGTCTATTAACCTACCAGCTCTTGATTCCACTTTACGCTCCTCCCTCTCCTCTCTCAGTTCTGCTTCAGAGCCTGACAACCTGGTCAGGAACTACAACTCTGCCTTATCTTCCTCTCTTGATCTTCATGCCCCGCTTTCTCTCTGCCGTCCTTGCCCTTCTAACCCCAGACCCTGGCTAAACTCCCACACACGCATGCTGCGTTCCTCCACTCGTTCCTCTGAACGCCTCTGGAGGAAATCTCATACGCTCGCAGACTTCATTCACTACAAATTTATGCTATCCTGTTTCAACTCTGCCCTCTCTCAGGCTAAACAAACCTACTTTTCATCACTAATCAACACACACAAGTCTAACCCACGCCGTCTCTTTTCTGTCTTTGACTCTCTACTCAGACCACCCTCAGCTGCCTCCTCTTCTTCCTCCATCTCACCTCAGGACTTTGCTGACTTTAAGGAAAAGGTGGAGTCCATACGGCAGAACATCCCATCTGTTGCCTCCTCCCATCCCTCAATGCTTCCCAACTCTCCTCCTGCCTTTCTTGACTCTTTTTCCGCTATCTCGGAGGAGGATGTGTCACTGCTGATCTCCTCTTCTCCCTCTACCACTTGCCCTCTTGATCCCATTCCCTCCCATCTCCTAAAACCTCTTGCTCCTTCTATAATCCCTATGCTCACACAGATCTTTAACTCTTCCCTCTACTCTGGTACCTTTCCATCATCCTTCAAGCATGCAACCGTTATACCATTACTCAAAAACAGCAAGCTTGACCCTACCTGTCCTAACTATCGACCTGTCTCCCTCCTGCCTTTTGCCTCCAAACTCCTTGAACGTCTTGTATTCTCTCGATTGCTACACTTTCTCAACACCTATTCTGTCCTAGACCCTCTACAATCTGGCTTCCGCACTGCTCAGTCTACTGAAACAGCCCTCACTAAAATAACTGACGACCTCCACGCTGCCAAAGACAGAGGTCATTACACTTTGCTCATATTACTCGACCTCTCTGCAGCATTCGACACCGTGGACCACCCTCTTCTCCTTCACATTCTCCATACTCTGGGTATTCGGAACAAAGCTTTATCCTGGATCTCCTCTTACCTCTCCCATCGTACCTTCAGTGTCTCTTTTGCTAACACCTCCTCCTCCTCTATTGATCTCTCTGTGGGGGTACCCCAGGGCTCTGTCCTGGGACCCCTTCTCTTTTCTCTCTACACACTCTCTCTAGGTGACCTAATCACATCTTTTGGGTTTAAATATCACCTCTATGCTGACGACACACAAATGTTAGACACCCGACCTTACACCTGCTGTACAAACCAAAGTCTCTGAATGTCTCTCTGCTATATCATCCTGGATGGCCCTCCACCACATTAAACTTAACATGGCTAAAACAGAGCTCCTCATACTTTCTCCCAAACCTGGCCCTACTACCTCCTTCCACATTACTGTTGGAACTACGATCATTCACCCAGTAGCCCACGCACGCTGCCTAGGGGTTACACTTGATTCCTCTCTCATTCTCCTCATATTCAAAACGTTTCTAAAACTTGTTGCTTTTTCCTTCGCAATATCACAAAGATACACCCTTTCCTCTGTTACTCGACTGCTAAAACTCTGACTCAGGCCCTCATTCTCTCACGTCTCGATTACTGCAACCTCCTGCTGTCCGGCCTTCCTACCTCTCACCTGTCTCCCCTACAATCTATCCTAAACGCTGCTGCCAGAATCACTCTACCCTTTCCTAAATCTGTCTCCGCATCTCCCCTCATGAAATCCCTCTCCTGGCTTCCGATCAAATCCCGTATCTCACACTCAATTCTCCTCACTTTTAAAGCTTTACATTCTTCTGCCCCTCCTTACATCTCAGCCCTAATTTCTCGCTATGCACCATCCCGACTCTTGCGTTCTTCTCAAGGATGTCTTCTTTCTACCCCCTTTGTATCTAAAGCTCTCTCCCGCCTTAAACCTTTCTCACTTTCTGCCCCACACCTCTGGAATGCCCTTCCCCTCAATACCCGACTAGCCCCCTCGCTATCCACCTTTAAGACCCACCTTAAGACACATCTGCTTAAAGAAGCATGTGAGTAGCACTGGATAATCATGGACACATGACACATAAAGCTTGGCCCCCTGCAGACGCACTTACTAGAATTCCCTCCTACTGTCTCTGTACGTTCTCCCTACCTACCAATTAGATTGTAAGCTCCTCGGAGCAGGGACTCCTTCCTTAAATGTTACTTTTACAGTATGTCTGAAGCACTTATTCCCATGATCTGTTATATTATTTGTTATTTATATGACATGTATTACTACTGTGAAGCGCTATGTACATTTATGGCGCTATATAAATAAAGACATACAATACCTGCCACTTCCAGGGATGGGACCACTATTGGTTCATTTATGGGGTCTCTTTTTACCTTGGAGGGAGGTGCACAGTGCATCAGACTGAACTGTTGGCGATGCAGGAGCGAGACTCTCCTCTTTGCACACACTATGGAATTGTCACCCGAGAGTATCAGCACCCAGTGTCCCTGCTCCTATATCAGGGGTGCCCGACTCCAGTCAAGCGCCACCAACAGTTCAGGTTTTCACGATATCCCTGCTTCAGCACAGGTGGCTCAGTCAATAGTTAGGCCACCTGTGCTGAAGCAGGGACATCCTGAAAACCTGGGCCTGTCCGTGGCCACCCCTGTCGAGGCACACCAGTGCCACGTCTACAGAAGGCCTGTGACTACAAGGAGATCACACATCCTCAGGACACGACTGTGTTCATGATATCAGACATGCACCTGTAGCCATGCTTGGGAGAGTCTGTACTATGCTTGCGGTACTCACTGGGTGATGCGGTTCTTGGGGTCCGGCGTGCTCCTCCCCACACCCTTGGTGCTGTTTTTCCCTTTAAGCGTCTTTTGGGCGTCATAATCGGCAGCAAAGAGCTCTTTACACTCACCGAGGGCGACCTGAAGGGGGAGACGTATCAGCGTACAATGTGTGGTAGGGGGTGGGGGGGAGGGGGTGTTTGCAGAGACACGGAGAGAAACGTCCCAGTGCAGGGGGATGCAGAAGTGATGGGAGGTATTACAGGGCATGTGGGGGGCGAGCAGAGCATTACCCTTTGTGACAGGAGCGAGGGACGTTACCTCAGACAGCAGCAGCATCCCCACATTCCTGTCGCGGGACGTGAAGCAGTAATTCGCGCTCTTTGAAGACACGTCAGCGAAATATATTCCTTTTCCAAACTGGGGGGAGAAAAAACAGAAACGAGTCAGGGGGAGTTACGCGGTGGGGGGCCGTTTTATAACATGCCTTGGCACTGTTTTACTAAGCCAGGAGTGGCCAACTCCAGTCGTCAAGGGCCACCAACAGGTTAAGGACATCCCTGCTTCAGCACAGGTGGCTCAATTCAATGACTCCCTGATTCAGCACAGGTGTTGCAGTCTTCGACAGCCTCGGATTGAAGCAAGGATATCCTTAAAACCTGACCTGTTGGGGGGGTTGGGAAGTGTGAACAACATTAAGGAAAAGGTGGCTATAAGGTGGTACGTCAGGATCCTTGCCGAATTCTTGGTAGGATGATGTTGAGACCTGGCTCTCTGGCAGCGAAGGTGTTAATACAGGAGGAGAGCATGTCACTCACCATGTACCCAGTGACTGGAGCCTCTTGGGGGGCCACACGCAGCCCCTGACTCAGGATCCCAACCCAGTTAGACAGGCGAGATCCGTGCCACAGCAGCATCCTGAGAGAGGAAGGGAAGCGAGGGGTGCATATTGTTTGTAAAAGGTGCAATTAAGCATCAATCGCACTTTAACCATAAACGTTTGCTTAAAGCAGAGTAGGTATTAATACAAAATGTCATGGGGTGGGATTACAGACCTGTTGGGGAGGTCTTCTCTGAAGCTGCTCTCCTCCCCCTCCCTCTGCATCAGGAACACGTGCATTAGGGTCATGGTGTAATCATTGTGTGTGGGAGCGTGTGTGCTCTGCAGGTACCGCTCGATAATCTGGGCGAAAGGAAGAGAGGTCACCATCTCCAAACGTGGATAGGGGAAGGGAAATGAACACTGAACAACCGAGGAGATGAATTGGCTACCTCTAGGACTGGACAGCTCAGACACACACACACACACACCACTTGTGCAGAGCCTTTCACCGCTAGGACTGTACAGAGCAGAGGAAAAATTTAAAAAAATGTAGAAGCAGCTACACCTCTAAGGTTGGGCATGGGTTAGGAACAACAGAGCAATGAATACATACAACGCCGAAGGCTATGTCAAGGGTGCAAACCCAAGCACCTCTAAGCCTGTGGTACCTACTGTATGGTCTTGTATGGCTCAGAGGTTTTGGTACCTGGAAGTCACTGGACTTGTTATCCATGGGCTTCAGGGAGCAGTGCAGCTGCCGATACTGTCTGTCCACGGGGTGCTCCAGAGAGCTCAGCTCGAGGCTCGCCAGCTTCACAGCGATCTGAATGTCACCCAAAGCCTGGGGAGAGAAGATGGGCAAGGAGACGAGAGCGTGAAATACTGCAAGAGCTACAGCCACACTGTGTACAACAGGAGGCCGACACAGACATACACAGACCGAAGCAGGTGCAGAGACCCCACAAAGCTGGTGCTGGGTATATACTCTGAGTCAGTGGAATGTAGTCTCTTACCTCTAGTAAGCGCACCTTCAATGCCAAATCCTCTAGTGTCCTGATCAGAGGGGGAGTCCGAAGCCTGGAGGAGGAGAACCACAGTAGTTAGGTTACCATTGTCCGATGTCACGCACAGGTGACTCCCCATGAGAGACACACACACAGCTACTGACCCGAAGTCATGGGGAATGCGTGTGTAAAACTCGTTACACGCCTCTATGAGCTCCCGGCCAAACTTCTGCTTCTTGATACAGCTCTCTACGCGCTGCAGGGTGCAGTACCCAGCCCGGATCTGCTCCACGGTCAGTTTCCCTGGTGGGGGAGATCAGAGATCAGATGGTTAACGTGTGTATGGAACATACCGGGGGATAAAGCAATGTGTTAGCACGCTCGTGGCACTCAGAATGTAAAGGTGGGTACGGGCACACACACAATATGGGGGTCCTCCGGCACCTCACCCAATGGAGCTTTCTTGGTGTCGTATTTCATCTCCAGCACCGTCTCCTCCATGGCCTGCAGGTTGCAGATCAGTTGGATTAGCTCCTGCACCCGAGTGTCCAGCTGGGACTCTGGTTTGGGAAGGTCAGGTGTCTTCTTCTCGGCTTCAGTCTCCTCCTCCTCCTGGGGGCGACACATAAAAAAGGTGGCTGTGATATAATACAAGACGCTTGTTATTAATATGCCGTGTGCAGGATCTTTGTATCGTAGCCGAAAAGTGTGGCAGTGTCACTGAATCCCTCACCTGTGCTTTATTTAGAAACGTCGGTTCCTATACCAGCACCGTGCACACTGCCCCCATTACACAGATATATACAAGTAAAGGATTGTGCTGATTATTATGCAAACACTAAACAGCGAGAATGAAGCCAACACAACCTGGTCAGTGTATCCACATTATCATAGCAATGTGTATATACATACCACGCAATAGTGCAGCCATCTTTACTCGCTGTTCCATGTCCACATTGCTACATCTGAGTGTATACAGGCAGGGCCGGCTGGGACTGTAGCGGTGCACCATGTGCGCAGGGCAACTGGAGCCGGCATCTCCTCCTGCTCCCACGCGACTTGACACGCGGGGCCTCTTGCCTCGCGTCACGTTGCTTGGTAGCAAGAGGAGATGCCGGCACTTAAGAGGCCCCCCGCGCTCTCCCCCTGGCCCAACTCCAGTAATCACAGTTTAAATGCTGTGGTGGTTAGTTTAACACCTACAAACATTTAAATTGTTTTCACGGAAGTTAGGCCGGGGGAGAGTGGGGGGCCTGTGTAGAAGCAGGGGGTCGGTGCAGTCACACCGCTGGCACCGCCATCAAGCCGGCCCTATTACAAACTCCATATGCACATATGTATACATGTTTAGATTGTAAGCTCTTCGGGACAGGGACTCCTTTCCCTATTGATTTGTGTCTGAAACGCTTATTCCCTTTGTGTGTTATAATATTATGTCACGTGTATTGTAAAGCGCTATGTGCCTGGCTGGGGATACATACATAGATACATACATACATACATACTGTACATACAATGCAGTGATTTCCAACAGGGGGGTTAGTGAGGTGTTTCCAAGGGGATTGCCAAGGAAATAAAAAGGCAATGGCTGATCCCAGGCAGTACGGCGAGATCCCACCTTAGGGTGGGGGGGTATAGCAGTCAATTACAAATTGCTTCCAAAATCGCTCCCCACAATGCTTTGCATCCACAGCAGCAAGGCATGGTGGGGCGTGGCTTTGGAAGATCCCACAGCGAGTGACAGCTACACCCCCCCATGCTGCCTGCACACAAGGAGGTGCAGTTTGGCGCCTTAAGCGGGTGTTCCCCCACGAGCTCAAGATATTGGGATCGGTCACACAGGTTTGTTAGCAACAGTCTGATAAAAACGTAATAATATTTATTAATTAGGCGTTCGGGGAGCAAATATTGTCTAGCAGGGGGTGCGCAGGGTAAAGGAGGTTAGGAACCGCTGATGTGATGTAAACACTGCAGACTGTCTGCGCTGGGAACACATACCTGGGTGGTTGAATTATAATCCAGCTTCAGCATGTCATATTTCCCAGGAACTTTTTCAAAATCCCCATGCTCGGACCATGCGTTTTTAGTCTTATCAAAAAACCTACACACAAAAAGGCAGGGGAAAAAAATAGAGCCCATGGGTGAAAGGGGAGACGGATACGCAAATCAAGAATGGGAGATGGAAGAGGAAGGAGAGCCTGGGAGAGGGCAGAGCTAGGGAAGAGAAGAGAGAGGAAGAGAGAGAGAAAGAGAGAGAGGGAGAGAGAAGAGAGAAGAAGAGAGGAAGAGAGAGGGAAGAAGAGAGGAGAGAGAAGGAGAGAGGAGAGGGAGAGAGAGAGAAAGTAGTTTCATGATCTCACTTTTTCTGGAAGAGGTCCTTTGCTTTCTGCAGGTCACCTCCGCAGGATACAAGAGAGTTCTGCCCCACCTTCCCCACTGTAAGGAGAGAGGGTGGCCGGTCAGTATGCTCCCCTTGTGCATCCAGCGTCAGGGCAGTGGATAGCACTCGAAAATAATCAGCACAGCAACACCAGAGGTAGCCAACTTCAGTCCTCAAGGGCCACTGACAGGTCAGGTTTCAAGGATATCCCTGCTGCAGCACAGGGGGCTCAATCATTGACAGTCACCTGTGCTGAAGCAGGGATAGCCCGAAAACTTGACCCGTTGGTGGCCACTCTTGATCTACACACTTGTTCTCCGAGCTGTCCAGCCAAGCTCTGTACCTGTCCCACACCCCTCCAACCCACACACCTGCACCCATCACAAAGATGTCCAGTACTAGGGGAAATGAGCCTGGGTGATGCCAGGCATTGTACCAGTCCCTTAACCCTGCAACTCTTGTGGAGATGAGAGCATGGAATCTCATCTAAAAAAGAGAGAGAACAGCCCCAGCGTGCTGAGCTGTGCATCCTACGCTGTAAGAGGCAGGCTTTGAATCGCTGCACTGTCCTAGAAATGGTGGGAGATAGGCCTAGAGACTCTCACCTCTCCCCCAGCGCATCCAGACAGAGAAGCTCCTGGTATGGTCATCTTCCAGCAGCTGGATCAGGTAGTACTTATTGTTATTAAACTGCAGGTTGGTCTGGAGGGCAGAGGTAGAACATTGTTAGAAACCATCTGCTCACCACAAGCTTTATTTTTGCCCTTGGGAGGCAAGGTCGCCTTAACCCTTTCAATGCCAGAGGCCAGCAATGCATTGAGGCACATCTAGCAGCAAAAGGGTTAAACAAAAGCGTTACAGTAAAATAATGTGTGCTTTACATGGATCGCCACAATTGGTGTGTTAGAGCCAGTAAGCCCAAGCTCAATTGGGTAGGAGGGTAATCATAACAAATATGACACCCATGCCTCCTAATATTAAACCATGTTCTCTAAACTGCGAGCATTAAGCAAACAGAACAGGACGGTCACTGCCAGAGGGACCTTTAACACAAGCCTCGCTGTTTCCTGCGGCACACACACAGTACAGCGCGTCTCATATAGTACAAATATTATAAATGCTGGCAAAGCGTTGAAATACAGTAATCTTATAATGTAATCTTGGATGCATTTAAAGAAGCGCGTGGCAGTTCCAATCTGAAATGTTTTCCGATCTAGCCCCTTTGGAGAAACCTGCAGTTGAAGATGGCGAATGAAACGCAAACAGAGCACAAATAAACAGAATTGTTTTTCTTTTTAATGGCTGATACAGTTAGTTTTTTCTTCTTCTTACAAATGACTCCGGCATGTCAAAGTGAGAGTGAAATCACATATACATATCATCATTTTCCTAAGATGAGAGGAGAGACGAGCCCTGAAAGAACTTAATCAAGATGGTAATTTAATTATTCGCCGGGCTGATAAGGGTGGGGGCACTGTCCTCCAGGACCGGCAGGATTATCTCAAGGAGGCGCTACGCCTTTTGGAGGATGGTACTTCTTGTAAACTTTTAGTAGAAGATCCAACTTTGAAATATCAGATAATTCTGAAAGATCTTCTATTTCAAGCCCAGACATCAGGTGTTCTATGTGGGAAAGGATTTAATTATATCTTCCAAGCATTCCCACATGTTTCCCATCATGCACCATATTCCAAAATACACAAGACCTCGCAGGATCCTCCTGGCCGTCCCATTGTGTCTGGAATAGAATCAATCACGTCTAATTTATTACATTGTGTTGACACTTTTTTTAGCCATCGCTCACAGCTTCACTCCCATCTTATTTACGGGATAGCAGTGATGTACTTAATTCTTTACAATTGATCACTTGGGAGCAACATTTTATTTGGGTTACCTTGGATGTCACATCCCTTTAAAATGTATACGCCATTCACAGGGTGTTCAGGCTATAGCACATTTTTTGCACAACACACTTACTATTATACAACAACAATTTATAATGGATAGTATTATTTTTATATTGAATCACAATTATTTTTTATTTGAGGGTCAATTCTATCTCCAGACGACTGGCACGGCCATGGGGACACGTTTTGCACCAAATTATGCCGGACTTATGGGAAAATGGGAGCTCGATTTCATCTGGAATATTAATGAGTTTAATAAACATCTTAAATATTATCGAGGATATATAGATATCATCTTGATTGTTTGGGCAGGGACCTTGGAAGATCTCAATAACTTTATCAGCTATTTGAATCGAAATGATAGAAATCTTGTACTGAGCAGTATGAACCAGAGGACTGAGATACATTTTTTGGACCTCAACTTGAAAATTGTGAACAATAATATCGTTCACAAACACATACTTTAAACAAGGTGATGTAAACTCATACCTGGACTATCAGAGCAATCATTCTAGACAATGGCTTAATAACATCCCATATGGCCAAATGTCAAAAGATTTGCTGATAAGGGTTATGATCCAACACTAGGTCCATTCAGAAAAGCAAGGATTATCCTAGAGATCAACTGCTGATCCCCAACAAACAAAAAACACAGTAAATGAGTTTGGTGACACACCATTATTCATCACAGGGTTTTGTAAGCAGGAAAATAAGATTAGGAAGATCCTAAAGAAACATTGGGGTGTCCCCCAAATGGACCCTATTCTGCAAGATAAAAAAACACAATGAAACCAAAAATAGGATTTAGAAAAGCCAGAAACATTAAAAAACATTTTGGCTCCCAGTGCATTGAAAAAAGGTATCCCTAAATGCAACTTCAAGTGGGAATTTCCTAGCTAAACCAGTGGGGAACAACTATATATGTAGAAAATGCGTTATGTGTAAACACATGGAGCGTGATAAGAGCGTTATGTGATGTAAAAACTGGCAAAAAAACTCATTACACAACTTATTAATTGTCTGGCAACGTTCGTTGTGTATATCATAGATTGTCCATGCAATCTATGGTATGTTGGGAAGATAATTAGACTGCTTAAAACAAGGATTGGTGAACATGTCAATGGGATCAAGAAAGCCCAACGCAATTTGGATAAAAGGGAAAAAGTTACACAACTTGGGGCAGCCTTTTTTGACCCAAGAGGGTAAAACTGATAGACTGCATGTTAGAGGGATTGAAATTGTTACGAGAGATCTAAGGAGAGGAGATAGAAATAACACTCTCCCCCAAAAGGAACTATTTGGAATTTATACCCTTGGCAGTAAGGCACCAGGAAGTCTTTATGAACTAAAAGAACTGGTTCCCTTCCTGAAATAGAATTTGCCTAATCCATAACTGTACGACATCCAGATCCTGTGTTCTGAGTGTTTGCTGTTTTGCACTTTCATTGCTTGCTATGTTTAGAGAGAGCAGATTTCATGTTGATTTATTTTATTATTATTGTTTGAGATCTCATTTGTTATGCATGACAACATCCTTCACTGTGGATGTTTATCATAATATTAATAATTATATTGTAGTTTATATTTGATTTTAGTTTAATTTTACTATTTTTCACTTTACTAAATTATTATATCTATTTTACATTAACTAATTAAATATTATTTGTTGTCTTATTTATCATTATGTAATATATATATATATATATATGTAATATATCCCTATATATATATATATATATACACAGGCATACCCCGGTTTAAGTACACTCACTTTAAGTACACTCGCGAGTAAATACATCTCGCTCAATAGGCAGCTCACGCATGCGCCAGTAAGCAAATCCTGAACAGCAATACCGGCTCCCTACCTGTACCGAAGGTGTGCGCAAGCGGGGAGACTATAGAGCCTTTTACAAATGCCTTATTTACATCAGTTATGCACGTATATGACGATTGCAGTACAGTACTTGCATCGATAAGTGGGAAAAAGGTAGTGCTTCACTTTAAGTACATTTTCGCTTTGCATACATGCTCGGTCCCATTGCGTACGCTAATGTGGGGTATGCCTGTATATTTTTGTGCAATATATATTCATTTGTATGCTTCATTGTGATTGTTATTTGTTCTTTGTTTAGTATTTATGCCGTTTTTAATGTTATATGTATCATTTGTACTGCTATGTATGTATCCTCTGTGTGTGGTGTGTGTGTGTGTGTGTGTGTGTGTGTATGTGTATGTGTATGTGTATGTGTATGTGTATGTGTATGTGTATGTGTATGTGTATGTGTATGTGTATGTGTGTATGTGTATGTGTATGTGTGTATGTGTGTGTATGTGTGTATATATATATATATATATATATATATATATATATATATATATATATATATATATATATATATATATATATATATACATACACACACACATACACACATACACACATACACACAAATATAGAGGATAGATATAGATATATATATACTAGCTGAGAGACCCGGCGTTGCCCGTGAGTTAAATTTGCCGCTAGGAAAAGGTGGGGGTAGGGACAGTGGACAGGAGGAGGGGACGGGGACAGTGGACAGGAGGGGACGGGGACAGTGGACAGGAGGGGACGGTGGACAGTGGACAGCAGGGGGGGTAGTGGACAGAAGGGGGGGGTAGTGGACAGGAGGGGGGGCAGTGGACATGAGGGGGGTGACAGTGGACAGGAGGGGGGTGACAGTGGACAGGAGGGGGGTGACAGTGGACAGGAGGGGGGTGACAGTGGACAGGAGGGGGGTGACAGTGGACAGGAGGGGGGTGACAGTGGACAGGAGGGGGGTGACAGTGGACAGGAGGGTGAGGAGAGTGGACAGGAGGGGGGGGGGCACACACACTGTGTCCCCCCCCACACACACACACACAAAGTGTCACACACACACAGTGTCACACACACACACAGTGTCACACACACACACACACACACACACACACACACACACAGTGACACAGTGACACACACACGTCACCTCTCCTTCTGGCCGCCGCCATGTTACTTAGTCCGCGAGGGAGGAATGGGGTCCTTCCGTCCGCCGCCATCTTAGGTGACGCGTGGCAGCGGCAGGCTGCCCTGCCCACTGCCTGTCCCCGCGCCTGGGAGGGAGGTGAGTGGAGCGGGAGGCGAGTGGAGCGGGAGGCGAGTGGAGCGGGAGGCGAGTGGAGCGGGAGGTGAGTGGAGCGGGAGGTGAGTGGAGCGGGAGGTGAGTGGAGCGGGAGGGAGGTGAGTAGAGAGGGAGGTGAGTGGGGAGGGAGGTGGAGGGAGGTGAGTGGAGCAGGAGGGAGGTGGAGGGAGGTGAGTGGAGAGTGAGTGCAGCGGGAGGGAGGTGAGTGGAGAGGGAGGTGAGTGGAGCGGGAGGGAGGTGAGTGGAGCGGGAGGGAGGTGAGTGGAGCGGAGGTGAGTGGAGCGGAGGGGAGGCGGGGAGGTGAGTGGAGCACCGGGGAGGGGGGGAGGTGAGTGTGATGGGGGGGGGGAGAGGACAGAGAGAGAGGTGTGTGTTTGTTTTTTTTGGACCTTTGGCCCGTCACTCCGCCTCAGGCCAATGAAAGGTGTGGGGGGTGGGCCAAGGGGGTGGTGTGAGTGTGTTAGGCCAATGAGAGGTGTGCGGGGGCGGGCTGGCCAAGGGACCAATGAGATTGCCGCTAGGGACAGGGAACACAGTGAAACATACATACAATGCTTTCAGAAATATATAGTAGAAGTAGATATATAATATATATATATATATATATACATACATACATATATACAGTGTTCGACAAACCTATACATTTGCTCGCCCCGGGCGAGTGGATTTAACCCCCGGGCGAGTAAATATTGGCCCAAGCAGCACACGTTTGGTACTAGGTGGCGAGTAGATTTTTTGGTGATTTGTCGACCAGTGTGTGTGTGTGTGTGTGTGTGTGTGTGTGTGTGTGTGTGTGTGTATATATATATATATATATATATATATATGTATATATATATATCTCAATGCGCCGATTGGTTGGCTTACTATCAATAACCTGATGCAATCCGGATTGGCACGTGCCTTCAGGTATTTAAATCTTGCCTTTGGATCTTTTAGACCAACCCCTGATGAAGCATCATTAAGGCGCAAAACGCGGTGTGGTGAGGTCATCGCGCAGCACGGGATACCGTGACGACGGATATCCGGAGGCTGACATTCATCCGCTCCCACGAGGACGCCGACTCTAAGCCAAGTTCTTTGCACACAATATCTGCCAAGAGGACCGAATCCATTATTTAGATCTGGGACTTTTGGCGTTCGAGGGACCCTGGTTTTTCAGGATCATACCCCCTACGGTTGTGATATTTTGATGAGCGGATGACCGAATCTACGCGATTCCTTTTTAATGTATATTTTTTATTATTGTGAACATCACTTGTTTTTTTACATAAAATGTGATTATATTGATTTTGTTTTCAATTTTGCGCCTTTTTTGGTTTTATATTTTTCCTAAGCAAATGATGATGATAGCGGTTAAACCGTATGCCCAAAAAACAGTCAACCCATGTCCCGTACACTCTGTAATAAAAAAAGGAATCTGTATGTATATTTTATCTGATCACCTTGCCAAACCAGGATATTCCTCAGGTAGGTCCCAGCACTTTGTATATTTCTAGCGTGCAGAGAACATGTTACAATTTCTCTCTCTGACAAAATGCCCCCTTTATAAAATCTGTGGCTTCCCACCCTATCCTCCGGGAAGACTATCCCAGCTTTTAGACATACAGATTGAAATAGAAGATGTGCACCAATGTCGTGTGTGTGTGTAAATGAGGCCAATTCCTAAAATATGGTTTGGTTGAGGAGCCAAAAGAATAGGGCTAAGAACCAGCGTCTTACACTCAACAAGTCCAGGTTTTCAGGTGCAAATTCTACACCATTCTGGTTACTCCGCTGCATAATAAAAAGTGTCCAGTGAGCAGTCGCGCCAACTTGCGCAGAGTCCATATTATCCCCAGACAGTACGAAGACGAAGCTCTGTACTTAACAAGGATAAACTGTCCTGTATTAACAAAAACAACCCACATTTCCTAAAGGTAGAGCTTCTGAAGAGGTAAAAGCGACAAATACCCAGTTATAACTGGGTAAGTAGGCCAGGCACGAAAGATAAATCGGGGTATGCCAAAGGTGGGAGGGGGGGGGGGGGGGGCAGGAGAGGAGAAGCATTGATCCCACAACGTGGTGTATCCCAGAGCAAGAGAACCACCAGGTCTGGCTTCTCCGACACGATTGGGTGAATGTTAGTCCTGGGAGGGTTAGGAGGACGAACTGGTGCTGTCATCGTCTGCGCAACCGCCACCTTGCATCTCGCTCAGAGACACCCGCAGGATGCTGCAGTGAGCGGACTGCATGTGCTGCAACATCAGATACTCCCGGTTGGCGCTGACAGTCTCGCCCCGCGATATCACCGCCCCACACAGCGTGCAGACGGTCGCGAAAAAACAGTAGCAGATGTCAAGCACAGAACGCAAAAGCGGCACCCCCTGCTGCGGAGGGGGAGCCTGGGAGGTGGAGGCCACGGCGCAGTGGTGGCGGGAGTTATTTGTTGCCGTAGGCGAGGTCACTACGCTGCCAGTGGCTGCCCACTCTCTTTGGTGGTGCTTGGCCAAGTGGTTGCGCATGGCAGTGGTACCCAGTCTACCAGGTGTGGAGCCACGCTTCACCTCCCTGGTACAGAGGTTGCAGACGGCACTGGTGGCGTTCCTGATGCCCATGCTGGGGTCCTTCAGGTGGAAGAAATCCCAGACGGTGGACTTCCTTTGGGGGTAGGCCACATGGGCCGCGGCGTGGTTATCCCTTCTGGGAGCAGTGTGCGCCATCTTGTCTGTATAACCTGGAGATTGCCCCAGAATGTCACCAGTTCCATGCTCAAGCAGTTCAGATGGGGTCAGATCTGAAATCTGGGTCTGAGGACCATGCTGACTAACCATACTGGGCATGGGGTGCCAGGAATGGCAATGCTGGAGAGGCTGATGGCATAGCTCTTGCCGTTGGTATTCTTCACCAAGCTGGTGTTGTTGAACGTGCCGGACTGTCCCCCCCTGTTGGTGATCACACACAACCAAGTTAGCACCTCTGGCCACCGTATACACGTCATGCATGTCAAGCTAGCTGGACTTCCTTATTAGGATTCCTGATCCATGATTACAGATGGCTCCTGGATGATGCCACACACATGCCCAAAACACTTCCTGTGCAGTAGATTGTTCAGCAACATCAGACTTCCCATAGCAATACAAGTATGCATAGGTAGTAACACCACGTACAACCAATGGTTAAAAGTGCACAATACTAGACGTGGGGCATAAAGAAGTAAAAAAAGCCAAAAGACTTAATACATAACATACTTTTGACACCTCTTCTCAAAATATTATGGATCTTGTTTCAAGATTTGCCTCCACAAAGCTGGCGAGTTGGACAGTAGCCATGCTTGATACTATGGGGGACCTCTGGAGAATTCCAGCACTGCAGGCAAGGCAGCCACTGTCCATGGTACACGTGGTTACCGTCAACGCTTTAGGACATCTGCGGTCGCCTAATAGTTAGGACAACTGGATCTTAAGGCATTTAGGGCAACGTTGTTAACTGGAGATGCAACTGCTGTATTCCCTTGTGCAACATTGGACGGATACATGAGATGCAATTACTTTTTCTTGTTGATCATTTCAGTTTTGACCAAGCACGCCTTCCCCCCCCCCAAAGAGAACCCTGCCGGCAACTCGCCACCACAGATGCAGACTGCTCCTTTGGTTGCCTCTGTCGCAGCCCAATCTTAGCTGTCCATACTCGGCTAACTACAAGACAAGCTGCCTATAGAGGGTTCTGCACACACGGTCCCTGATGCGGACACTTGTAAGAACGAATGCAAAATAAAGCACAGGAGGAGACATTTTCAGAGAAGAAAACGTAAGCAGTTACGAGTGGGCAACTCCAGCCCTACCAACAAGTCAGGTTTTAAGGACATCCCAGCTTCAGCATAGGTGTTGTTGACTGAGCAACCTGTGCTGAAGCAGGGTTACCCTTAAAACCTGACTTGCTGGTGGCCCTTGAGGTATGGAGTTGCCCACCGCACGAGATAGGGGCAAGGGTACACATTGTTTATGGTTCATGCCTAGGCATGTTCTTTATATGCTGGGTCAGTACTCTCCTGGATGTGGATGTTAAAACGAGACCGGCAATAGCAGGATGCAGTGTGGTTTCTACATGATGATATATCGCCGGACAACATGGATGCAGTAACTGTGTTTCGACTTTCTTATAACGAAATACAATGAATTAAGAGAGATGTCATACGAGGCTGGGGTGAGACGTGAGAATTTGTCTCTGAAAGAACAGCACAGAGGAAACGAGGACGTTGGTGGAGTGGGGGGGAGTAGGAAAGAGTTAAACACACAGGGGTAGTTATTACCACAAGTAAGGAAGCTCAAGAACAACTCGTGCATGTGTCATGGGAATTTGGGAAATGATCCCACTAGTCACACTCTGCGGGAACATCTGATCCTGGAGGAGCTGGTGGCAGATACATCTGTCCCTAACCCAGATTAACTATTTTCAGGCAGACATCACCTCTATCAAATTCATCTAGCCTGAGAGAAAAGGTGAACCGTCTAACAGACATAGCGCGTTCTGCAAATGAAAGGCAAATCCTTCAAGAGACCGCAATAGAGGGTGGTGGCAGGATCAGAGCGGACAGGGGTTAATAGTGGAGAAAAGATGCACATATTGGCTGTTCTCACCTGGTTTAACATCACATCGTACACGTCGTCTCCTTCGCAAAACACGTGAGCCTAGCAAGGGGGAAGATAAACAAGATTATTAACTCCATCATGAAACGGTTCTCCTACCTCGCATCTACCCCCTCCACCTCCCCACCCTCGACATCGCGAGTGTACAAAAAATCTACACAGCGCCGTGGAACCTTTCGATTCACGCAGAGAAAGAACAATATGCCCCAAAGGCACAGCCAGGCCTTCCACTCATACGCAGGAAACTGGCCGCATCGGAAGCAGCAGTGCAAGCTTTCCACCTACTAAACACACCCTCCTTCTACACAAAAGGTACAGCGTAAACCTCCCTCATACACACACACACAATTTACCTTTCCCAACTTGCTGGAGCATTCTGGATCTATAGGAGCTTTACCTTTGAATACCAGGGTTCTGACCTGCTCTGTGGAGATAGAGAGAGAGATGGGTTGCAACCTGTGTGTGGAGAGAAAGAACGGACAGAGAGGAGGACCACGCTCTCATTACGAAGAGTCCCAGTGGGACTGTACACCTATAACGTTTATTCTTTTGCTTTACGTATTGTTATCATTGGATATTTTACTGGGGTTTTTGTTTGCCTTCCTCTGGATCAATATACTGCAAGTACGCATATAGGATAAAGTCTCTGTCGTCTGAATTTAGCATAGGTTGAACTTGACGGATGTATGTCTTTTTACAACCTCATCTACTATGTAACATCTTTATACAACGTGACAAACTTTGCAGGTGAAGTATAGGCCGAGTACAAGAGGTGGAAATGAATAGTTTAGCAGTTTTAACTGAAAGTGCAAGATGATTAGTTGGTGGTGTTTTTCAGTTAAAAACGGAATCCCTAATCATAAACGTACTAACAACTGAAGGTACCAACGACACGAATGTCGTTAGTACCTTCAGTTGTCCGTACGTCTATGATTAAGGATTCCGAATTTAGGGTAACCGGAAACACCCACGGATCATCTTGCACTTTCGGTTAAATGCGTGAAATAAAACACCAGATTTAAATGTTAACGCAGATTTTGTTTTTATCATAAAATGAAAACACAATAAATAAATAAAACACGGAAAAACCAGAACCCGTAATTATGATCAAATATACGGACACGCAGAAGGCCTCCATCATCTCAATACCTTTGCTCTCCTCCGGCTCGCTTTCCACGCCCATGCTTCCCCGGAGTCTCTTTGTGCTGCTGGGGGGTTTATTATTGCTGACACTCTGCTTAGGCTGGATGCCTCCTGTATCTGCGGCCACTGGAAACAACAGGGAAGTGTTGTGAGAAACTAGCAAAAACACAACGTAAAGATTACATCCAGAATAGCATCTTACCAATTTGCATAGGTAATAGTTCACCTCTCCCCTTCCCAGACAGCCGGTAACCACTTCCGTACGCCAACCGGAAGGGCTGGCAATGAAATGCTTGGCCCTGCTCCCAAGAGACATGCCTAATTTCTGCACACGTACCAGATAAACAGCGCTGGATCTGTCTTTCATGCTGAGTCTGGCTGTTCCTTTGCACCATGGCTCCCAGATCCATTGTGTAAGGGCGGCCCCCCGTGCTCACTGTCACCAACTTGTTATCGGAGCGAAGCCCGGTCTCCAGAGAGACGCACGTGTGGGCGTCGTACGACATCCAGGATCCCTCGTCGGACTGCCACTGCCACACAAAGACTGGGAGAGGGAGGGGGGAGAGGGAAGGCATAAGAGTATAACTAAAAGAAGATTGAACCCCTGCGTGTCTGGAGGTTGCGTGCGTTTTCTCAAAAATACAGAGTTGACCAAATAACACTAATTCCCATCCTGCTCCCCTCTCTCTGTGCTTCTGAATACTATTTGAAAACCAGAGGTTGGTTTCAATGAGCAGCATAGACTTAAGGTTTTTGCCCACTTTTCAGTATACAAAAACTTTCAGCTGGGATGAGACCCCCGGAAACAGCCAGCCAGAGACTCACATTGATCCTGCTCTCTCACGGCCAGTCGGATCGGTCTCTGGTAGCCGCTCTGCGTGTTTTTCTGGGCCATCCTCCTCATATCCACCTGCAGAGAGACCCCCGCTGCAGGGGAGACCGTCACCGAGCGCTTCCCAGCACTAAAACAAAAAACAAACACGCAGATGTAGCGCCCGCGGGAGGAAATAGCACATTAGCCCTGATTCTCTCGCGTGCCGCTGGCGCATGCAGAGACGTGACAGTGGGAGAGCCAACGCTGGCTGCGCCTGCAACCTGTAGGTCACCTCCTGCTAATTAAGCGGCGGCGTACAGAGCAGGGCTGGCATATCGCTGACGGACACTGCATCTGTATACTTAATACGTGAGCGGGTGGCTTATTTACAACGTTAAAACATTTGCTTTAAGGATAACAGACATATTTATAACCCTCAGAGAGCCCACACAACTTAGCTACTATGTCAAAGGGTCACCCCAGGGGCCACGTGCTCGTTGTATAGGGGAGAATGCCACCCGCGCTCCTGTGAAGTGCTATACAGGAACAGGCAAGGACCCTTTCTTGTATGTATGTATGTATGAATGTGTATGTATCAGAGAAGGGACAATGGAAGCCAGCAATATTACAAAGAACGAACTTCTGAGAGCTTGAGTGGGAGTGTTTCTTTAGGTTTGAGCTGGAGAAATGGTCACATGGTTTCACACAGGCTGGGTGTGCGGATGTCTGAAGACACCTCTATAGCAAGACTGTTTTACTAGTGGCCCGCAGGCCAAGTCTTGGGAGAGACCCCCTGAGGCAGTCTACTCCGGCTAATGCAGTGCAATTATTTACACGGACAATCCCTTGTTTGCCAAGGTAATGCAACTATATATATATATATATATATATATATATATATATATATATATATATATATATATGGTACAGATGTTATAAACGCTAACAAAACATGGATGTATAATTATATTTAAGTTGTTACTATATATACTGGGGATGCCTGCCGTTGTCGCCTGAACTACTTAAGAAGTGCGGAGTGGGCACATCGGTTTTCATATCAAAAAAAGTTTAATTTAGCCATTAATATATATATATAAAAAAAAGTCGTTTCAGCTGCAACATGCATGTTCTTGAGATAGAGTGAAATAAACTTATATGTGAAAATGGATGTGTCCACTTCTTCTCACACTTCCAAAGTTACATTACAATATCCTCCTGGCAGCAGAAAAAGCAGGTGCTTTTCCCGGCCTCTCACCCGAACGCCAGGTTGATCTGAGTGTTGATTTGAAGAGAGTACAGCATCCACATGTCCCCATCTCCCTGCCACTCCCAGCGTGTCTCCAGTTCCCCATCCACCTCTCCCGCACCGGCTTCTGGAATGTCATTATTCTCTGCTTCAGGCTCGCTTTTCACTATAAACGCCGCGGCCTCGAGATCCACCTCTGCCTTCCGCTTCTGAGAAACCACTAAATAGGGAGATAGGTGGGTGTGTCAGAAAGGGCAACACCACGGTGCACAGAGACACACAAACAGGCGAGGAGAGTCGAGGCTACGCTGGAATATCTAATTTAGCCCCAATGATCTAGGTCATTTAGTAACACCCCTGTATAGTTCTACCAACTACTGCACCTAATCCGTCACCACTTGTCTAAGACTCCCAACGCCCACTAAGGCCCGTTTTATAGTGGTGAGCACGTATGGATTTTTAGTTGGCTGACGTTAGTCAGCCTTTCTGTAGATGTGCCGCGCGCGCGCACGGCAGGGAGAGGGGAGCCGACAGACAGCGGCGAAGATGAAGAAATGTATCTTTTCGCGCCGCTGCCTGTGCTCAAATGTATGTATTAGTGTGTATGTGTGTATGCATGGATGTGTGTGTGTGTGGAGGGGGGGGGTAAATAATTGCACAAATAAAAATAAAAAAATGTAAAAAAAAAAAATCTTACTTAAGACTTAATTTCACACACACACACACACACACACACACACACACACACACACACACACACACACACACACACACACACACACACACACACACACACACACACACACACACACACGGTTAAATAATATGCACACACACACTTACCTGCAGCTCCCGGCACTATATACAGGAAAAGCATGCAGTACGTGCACGCGCGTTCGCATAGGAACGCGCGGCCGCACCCTGTATATAACAGCCCTTAGATTGCAAGCTCCTCGGGGCAGGGATTTCCTTTCCTATTGTGTGACTTGTCTTGTGAAGGGTGTATAGTAATTACTCTATTTTACTTGTGTGATACAGCTCTGAAACCCTGAGCTGTCAATCAAGCAAAAAAATATAAAATTATGAAAGTAAAACATTTAAAATTTATTAAAAAAAAAAAAATACGTAAATTGTAAACACAAACTATTTATTTATATTGGAATATTTATTACATCTCATTGCATGGCTGCAAGAAGTGGACATTGAGCCAATTGCAATGAATGGATCAGAATCAAAGGCTGGATTGTAGGAGAATGACGGCGTTTCTTCCCTCCGGAGCTGGTTCCTGAGTGCAGCCTTTGCTGCTCTGTCTGCTGCTTGTCTTGCAACGTGCTGCTCTGGGGTTGTGGCTGCTCTGGCTGCAGCCTTTGCAGCTCTGGCTGCTGCTTGTCTTGCAACTTGCTGCCCTGGGGTCTCAGCTGCTCTTGCTGCAGCCTTTGCTGCTCTGTCTGCTGCTTGTCTCACTTGTTGCTGCCCTGGGGTTTCCGCCGCTCTTGCTGCAGCCTTTGCGGCTCTGTCTGCTGCTTGTCTCACTTGTTGCTGCTCTGGGGTCTCTGCTGCTCTTGCTGCAGCCTTTGCTGCTCTGTCTGCTGCTTGTCTCACTTGTTGCTGCTCTGTGGTCTCCGCTGCTCTTGCTGCAGCCTTTGCGGCTCTGGCTGCTGCTTGTCTTGCAACTTGCTGCTCTGCAGTCTCAGCTGCAGCCTTTGCTAGTCGATTTTTGGCCAGCTGGCTTCTTATAGATTGCCTTTTTTTTAAAACTGTGTATAGATGTTAATACCAATATTAGTAAAAATGTGGTTACCATTGATTATTAGTAGTCCTATTGGTTAGTTACGCCAAATAATTAGTAACACCACTAAACCAAAATTCTCCCCCCTTCTTGCGCTCTCCTCAAACATTCTTGTTTTCTCCTCACATGTCAACTGGAATCTTCTTTCTTCGTCTACTCCCCTTCTCTCTCAACACTCCCATCACTCTCTCCCCCCAATTTCCCTTAATACCTTATGATGTACCCAATTCATTCCGCCTCTCTCGCTCTCCTCTCTTTGTATGCTTTCTGTGTAAGGCCTCGTCCAGGGTGGGAGCGCACTCGAGCGCCGTGACGTCAGGCGCTGGGCGATTCCTGGCCAGCTAGTTGCGCGCGTGGGGTAGGGGCGCGTCCATGCTGAATGCGCGTGCTCGCTCAAGCACCGTGACGTCACGCGCTGATGAAGTTGGAGCGACTCGTGGCCATGTAGAAATGTGCTGTTGCGGGGGTGGGGCAGGACATGATTGGGCGAACCGCTCGCGTAACCCTCCCATCACGCGGTAAATACAAAATAATTTGTCTCCTCAAGCTGCTCTCCATGGAACACACTCACAGTACGTGCGCGCACTATAGATGATCACATTGACATGTGATTCATCGCACAGCGCTCAAGCCACGTGCGCGCACGCTCTTACCCTGGACGCGGACTAAAACCTTATAGCTCGCCGACTCTCCCTATCTGCCACCAGGCTGTGTGCATTATGACGTCACATGCCTGATACATAGCCTACCATGCACAAACACCCACTGGCTGATTTGCAGGTCAGAGAAATGTTAAATCCCTCATGGAATTAATGCGTGTAACTCAAAATAGGAAATAACCCACAGGTGCACACCCCTAGTGTTCCCTTAGTATGCATGCAACGTTTCATGTATCTAGGTTTCATTGTCTTGGAGCTATGGCTGACAGACTGTTGTTGTGTGATTATATAAGTGCTTCCACTGCAGCAAGGGATTCTGGGAAATGACATGCAAATGAGCACACTATGTCAACTTTTGCCTGAAATCCATTAACACGAATTTCCCAGAATCCCTTGCTGCTACAGTGGAAGCACTGTATGCTAGGTCAGAGGAGCGCAATCTTTCCCCCCTGCGCCTCCTTGCCCGTCTGTCCCCCTCTCCTCGCACCCCCCCTGCTTACCTTGCTGCAGACATCCTGGCGTCATACATGGCGATTCGTGACCAGGAACGTCTGAACCAAGGTAAGTAGAAGTTTACAGAGGCCCTGCATTCATTTAAATGCCTTTGGTAAGCGTTCAGGGGCCTCTGTAAACCCAGCGCCCCCGCAGCGAATCTCACGCCCCCCCCCCCCCCACTTTGCGCACCGCTGTGCTACGTGTTAATGGTGAAAGGCAGGGGTGCAGACCTAGCTAAGACATGTGAATGTGCTCACAAATTATCTTTTTATTGGCTATATGCTAACGGTGGAGGTTTTTTGTTGCCTTTTTCACCCACCATAACTTAAAATGTGATGATTTTTTTTATATAATACATACATGTACCGACATTAAAGATAACATGTGCATATAAATTAATATAGAAGTGTAACACATATGTATACTAGATATTATAATAACATTACATATGGAGTTACACGAATACTGGGTGTATATATATATATATATATACACATTATTTTTTTATATATAGGTAACTCCGTACCCCGGGCCTGTATATGACATATTATTTAACCCTGCCCAGTCTCACCCCGAGGTCTCCGCTCCCGCCCAGGGAGCTTAGCGCTGCGCCCCGACATCTCCCCCGGTGCTGGTTCTGCCGCCGGCGGCCTCCTTCCGACTCCAGGCCCCTGGCAGCTCTACACCTGCGCCGCTCATTGGCTGACTGAGCTGCCAATCTACGAGTCGAGAGCCAACCTGCTCATTCGTTGATGGGCTGCGACATCGCAAAGGCCACGCCCCCCTCCACTGGTTGGCTTTTTGTTTGGAATCTGGTGGTTACTTCTCTCTAGAGGGCGGACCTTGCCGTTAAGAGTCTCTCTGATTGGCCGCTTGCGCCTGCCACCGCTGTGATTGACAGACCCCGCCCACTCCGAGCTGTGTCATTGAGCGGGCTAACCATGATGTCGTTGAGGCTCTGGGTACACCAACTTCGGGTTAGTATCAATATCTATAACACATTTAGAGTATCAATTCCTATAACATAGTGCGATGTTGTGCAAGTAACACGTGTTGTTCGGTTCTTCCCCGCTCATTTGCATAATATTAGCGCGGGGCATTCTGGGACCACTTTTATTGCCACTGTACCTTCATTTGTTCCCTTTCCCCAGCATAGATTTTGTGGGTTTAGCGGCTGCTTATGTTAGCGCTCCCATGAAAGATATTTGAAGCTACAACAATGTCTCTCCCTTACTTTGAAGGCTTGCCTCAATCGGGGTAATATATACCAACTGGTAGCGCTTAGGAGCCGAGCGGGAGGGAAGCTCAATGCAGAGGTCACGTGCTGAGTGCGTCACTGTGTGATGTCACTCTCTCCACCCCTCCGGGAAGGTCTGAGACAAGAGCCAATCGCCGCCCTTGCAGGGCGTCACCTGATTCCTCGGGTGAGTGAGTCCCCAGCGACCCCACGCTGGAGTGGACTGGCCCGTCACGAGTTGGGGGCTCCCGCAGGAGAGGCGGGGTGGCCCACTGTGCGCGGGAGGGACGGGGCCCAGAGATTGAGGCTCCTCCCCCTCTCCTCACGTGGTGCCGCCCGGCTGATGCTGCCCCCTCCCCGGGCCTTGGAAGTGGCTCACGGCTGGCGGGACTGAGTCCAATGGCTGAGGTGGGGCAGGAGCACGGGATGTGTGCCCGCCCCATAACCCAAGTCAGACTACTCTCCCACCGCTCTCTTTTATTTAAAAATCGTAACAATTATTAATAAAAAATGTTCTTAATAAAGAATTCATATCATATATGAATAAAGATTCATGCAAATAATGATAACTGCGTTATTGTATTAACCAACGAATAACCTCAAATAATTCTTGTAGATTCATGCAAACCTCCAAATACTCATGAAATGTCGATTTTTTTAAAATGATAGAACATAGTGCTGCAAAACAGCAATATAATTCTATTGGTTAAATACGTAATTTGAGTAATATAATTCCTTCTATGGCCCCATTTAGCTTCTCCCAATAAGTCATAGTGATCCATATAACTTCTCCCTATAACCACTCCCTATAAATATAGGGTTGCTTGTCCAAAAATACTGGACCCCCACGACTCCGAACACATAAAATATACCCCCACCTCCCCAATTCGTTTAAAAAATATCCCCACCTCAATACATATAACATATACCCTCACCTCCCCACTACATTTAAAAAATACCCCCGTCTCCCCAATACATATAAAATATACCCCAATCATCATCTCATCCTGGCCCCCATCATCTCATCTCCCCAGGCTGGCCCCCATGCCCCATCGTATCCCCCACCACACTCCCATCATTTCAATCTTCCCAGGCTGGCCCCCATTCCCCATGTTATCCCCCATCCCACTCCCATCATTTTAATCTTGGCAGGCTGGCCCCATGCCCCATATTATCCCCCCCCATCATTTTAATCTTGGCAGGATGGCCCCATGCCCCATATTATCCCCCCCCCCCCCATCATTTTAATCTCCCCAGGCTTGCCCCCATGCCCCATATTATCCCCCCCCCCCCATCATTTTAATCTCCCCAGGCTGGCCCCCATGCCCCATATTATCCCCCCCCCCATCATTTTAATCTCCCCATGCCCCATCTCATCCCCCGCTCACATTGATGGGATGCACATTGATACGCTGACAACCAAGACCTATGCCAAATCCTAAGTGTCCTGGTCAGAAAGCGTATCGCACAGCAGATGCTAATGCCAATTATTGACTATGGAGACATAGTATACGGCTCGGCACCTCAAACCCACCTTAGCAAACTTGACACCCTCTACAATTCAATTTGTCGTTTTGTTCTCCAATGCAACTACAACACACATCACTGCGAAATGCTCAAAGAACTAGATTGGTCATCACTCGAGTCTAGGCGCAAAGTTCACTTTTCCTGTCTTGCCTTTAAATTCTTTATGGGCAAGCTACCCGCCTATCTGAACAAGCTCCTCACCCCTACCACTTGCAGCACTTATCATCTGAGATCAGACTCCAAAAGATGGTCCCAAGGCTCAACAAAGTATCCGGCCGCTCCTCCTTCTCTTACCGTGCACCCCAAAACTGGAACAACCTACCAGAGACCCTCACATACACCACCAGTTTAAATTCTTTCAAATCTAAGGCTGTCTCACACTTTAATCTGGTCTGTAACTGTTTCATACGCCCATAATATATATTTTCTTTAACTGTGCATGCAATGTCTTGTATATAATGTATACCCTGCTCATTTATGTAACTGTATTTGTAACCATGTATTATTTGTATTAACTCTGTGCCCAGGACATACCTGAAAACGAGAGGTAACTCTCAATGTATTACTTCCTGGTAAAATATTTAATAAATAAATCATTTTAATCTCCCCCAGGATGGTCCCCATGCCCCAAAATGTTGTCCTTGCCTTATTTCCAGCAGACGTCTCTGAATCTGGCTCCGCCAGACCAGCTCTTAGCCGCGCTCGCTGCCGCCTCCACATGGTAATACCAGACACATATGTGTCCGGTATTACCTCCGATTTTCTACCGGACAGGCATCAGAATTACTGGCCTGTCCGGTTGTAAACTGGACACCTTGCAACCCTATCCCTATAACTCCTCCTATTGCCCCATATAATCGCTACCTATAACTCCTATTACCCCTATAACCGCTCCCAATAACTCCTATTACCCCTATAACTGCTACCTATTTCTCCTCCTGTTACCCCTGTAACTGCTCCCTAAAACTCCTCCTATTGCTCCATATAACTACTCCTATTGCTCCCTATAACTCCTATTGCTCCCTATAACTCCTCCTATTGGTCCATATAACTCCTATTGCCCTATATAACCGCTCCCTATAACTCATCCTATTGCTTCATATAAACGCTCCATATAACTCCTATTGCCCCATATATCGCTCCCTATAACTCATCCTAATCCCCCATATAACTCCTCATATTGCCTCATATAACCCCTCCCTATAACTCATCCTAATCCCCCATATAACCCCTCCCTATAACTCCTCCTATTGCCTCATATAACCCCTCCCTATAACTCCTACTGCCTCATATTTCCACTCCCCAGCATGCAGGGCCTGCTATCAATAATAGGGGTCAATCAAATGCCCTGTTTACCCCCCTCCTCCCCCCACAGGCCCTCAGCTCGCTGGCCCCCGGGGTATCTCGGCTCGATAACTCCTCGGATTTCCTGGATCGACTCCCTCACCGGAAACACCCGGGAATCATGCGCGTGAAACTGACCCGTCTTCCGCAAGAAGCTCAGACCGCGGCACAGGTCCTCCTGCAAGGTGAGTGTCAGCACACAGCCGGAATCGTGGTACGTCCTGTGCAAATAATACGGATAACAAACGCCGATCTTGGAGATCTTAACGGTTATTAATTAAAACTTCACACGTGTTTTTTTTCTTTAACATTTTTTCATCAAAGATTTCTCTAAAGACACAAGTCTTCTTTTCCGACACTACACTAATTGAAGCAATCTGATTTTTGATAGAGCAACATATAATTGTCCATGACTCAAAACAGGCTTAGGTAGGTAAAGGTGTATTTTATCCAACGTTTGGCCTTGTGACTTATTGATGGTCATTGAAAAAGCCAATCACGTGGGAAATTGTTTGTGTTTGAAACCGAAACGATACATTTGTGTTTGGTGGAATGCGTGGGATTCTTGGAATAAGGATCGTGCCTTGAGTTTGCTGCACGTGTCTGTTTGCTGCACCGATCGCTTTTGCTTCGATTGATGTGTGTTTGTATTTGAGGAACAGGAAGTCTTGTACCATTATGTAGTCCTCTCCAATGGCATTGGGTTTCTAAGGAACATGAGAACGGCTCCAGATTTATACAAATTAAAATACTTCTTTGTATGAAAGGTTTTTTTCTTGAATAAATCCAGTTATTTGTGCCAGTTTTGCAGCCTTGTACAAGCATATAAAGAGGTGCAGTGGGCTATGTGCTGTAGCTGTGCTCTGTGCTGTACCTGTTCTCTGGATTATGTTGCTGCTCCCTGTCTCCCCCCCCCTGTTATTTGGTACCTGCTTTTAGGATGCGCCATCAGAGACCTGGAGAAGCGCGCCGGTTTCCTGAAAAATTACTTGTGGAGTCGGAAACGCCCCATGGAGGAAAGAGAGCTGCGAGTCCGAGCAGCAAAACTGGAGATGGAGCTCAGGGACCCAGTGGGACCCCCCACAGGTAATTTATCACACCGTGACTGGGAAGTGGGGGAGACACGGTATAAAGTAAGTCCCAACTGAGAGTGCACAGAGACTTGTGTCCCTGGCAGGGTGACGCGTTGTCAGAATGGATATGTTACAGTCAGTCCCCGGCAGGGTGATGCGTTGTCAGAATGGATATGTTACAGTCAGTCCCTGGCAGGGTGACGCGTTGTCAGAATGGATATGTTACAGTCAGTCCCTGGCAGGGTGACGCGATGTCAGAATGGATATGTTACAGTCAGTCCCTGGCAGGGTGACGCGTTGTCAGAATGGATATGTTACAGTCAGTCCCTGGCAGGGTGACGCGTTGTCAGAATGGATATGTTACTGTCAGTCCCTGGCAGGGTGACGCGATGTCAGATTGGATATGTTACAGTCAGTCCCCGGCAGGGTGACGCGTTGTCAGAATGGATATGTTACTGTCAGTCCCTGGCAGGGTGACGCGATGTCAGATTGGATATGTTACAGTCAGTCCCCGGCAGGGTGACGCGTTGTCAGAATGGATATGTTACTGTCAGTCCCTGGCAGGGTGACGCGTTGTCAGAATGGATATGTTACTGTCAGTCCCTGGCAGGGTGACGCGTTGTCAGATTGGATATGTTACTGTCAGTCCCTGGCAGGGTGATGCGTTGTCAGAATGGATATGTTACAGTCAGTCCCTGGCAGGGTGATGCGTTGTCAGAATGGATATGTTACTGTCAGTCCCTGGCAGGGTGATGCGTTGTCAGAATGGATATGTTACAGTCAGTCCCTGGCAGGGTGACGCGTTGTCAGATTGGATATGTTACAGTCAGTCCCTGGCAGGGTGACGCGTTGTCAGATTGGATATGTTACAGTCAGTCCCCGGCAGGGTGACGCGTTGTCAGAATGGATATGTTACTGTCAGTCCCTGGCAGGGTGACGTGTTGTCAGAATGGATATGTTACAGTCAGTCCCCGGCAGGGTGACGCGTTGTCAGAATGGATATGTTACAGTCAGTCCCCGGCAGGGTGACGCGTTGTCAGAATGGATATGTTACTGTCAGTCCCTGGCAGGGTGACGCGTTGTCAGAATGGATATGTTACTGTCAGTCCCTGGCAGGGTGACGCGTTGTCAGAATGGATATGTTACAGTCAGTCCCCGGCAGGGTGATGCGTTGTCAGAATGGATATGTTACTGTCAGTCCCTGGCAGGGTGACGTGTTGTCAGAATGGATATGTTACAGTCAGTCCCCGGCAGGGTGACGCGTTGTCAGAATGGATATGTTACTGTCAGTCCCCGGCAGGGTGACGCGTTGTCAGAATGGATATGTTACTGTCAGTCCCTGGCAGGGTGACGTGTTGTCAGAATGGATATGTTACAGTCAGTCCCCGGCAGGGTGACGCGTTGTCAGAATGGATATGTTACAGTCAGTCCCCGGCAGGGTGACGCGATGTCAGAATGGATATGTTACAGTCAGTCCCTGGCAGGGTGACACAGGGGGACATGTATGTGTTGCTGCTGCAGACTGTCCAAGGCAGGCTTTTAACCCCTGTGTGTCTGTGTCAGGGCCGGGGAGTTCTCAGGAGCAGGAGAAGAAGTTACAGCAACGTGTAATGAACACTCTACGCAAGAATATATATCACTGGCAGCCACTGAGGTGGGGAGCGCAGCGCTGTATACACTGCTTATATTGTGCCATATACACTGCAAATACTCTACCATACATTGCATATCGTCTACCATACACTCTGCATACACAGTGCAAATACTCTACCATACACTGCATATACTCTTCTATACACCGCCATAGATTACGTATACACGCAAATAGTCTGCAGCACACATCATATACTCTGTCATACACTGCATGTGCTCTACCATAAACTCTGCCATACACTACCATATACTCTGCCATACATTGCATGGGCTCTGCTATACACTCTGCATATACACTACCATATACTCTGCCGTACATTGCATATACTTTGCATATACACTACCATATACTCTGCCTTACCTTGCATATACTCTGCTATACACTCTGCATATACAGTGCAAATACTGTGCCATACATTGCATATACTCTGCTGTACACCCATCTACTCTGCAAATATGCTGCCATACATTGCATATACTCTGCCAGACACTGCATATACACTGCCATAAAACTCTGCATATACACAACAAAGACTCTGCCATACACTCTGCGTATAAACGACAAATACTCTGCAGGACACTGCATATACTCTGCCATACACTTCTATACACTCAAATACTCTGCTATACATTGCATATACTCGGTCATACATTGCATATACTCTGCTATACACTTCATATACTCTGCCATACACTTCTATACACTCAAATACTCTGCTATACATTGCATATACACTACCATACATTGCATATTATCTGCCATACACTGCCTACACTCTGCCGCACACTGCCTGCACTCTGCCGCACACTGCCTACACTCTGCCGCACACTGCATACACTCTGCCGCACACTGCCTGCACCCTGCCGCACACTGCCTGCACTCTGCCGCACACTGCCTACACTCTGCCCCACACTGCCTACACTCTGCCGCACACTGTATATACTTTGCCATACATTGCATGTACACTGCATACACTCTGCCGCACACTGCATACACTCTGCCGCACACTGCATATACACTGCCGCACACTGCATATACACTGCCATACATTGCATATATTCTGCTGCACACTGCATAAACTTTGCCGCACACTGCATAAACTTTGCCGCACACAGCATAAACTTTGCCGCACACAGCATAAACTTTGCCGCACACTGCATATACTCTGCCGCACACTGCATATACTTTGCCATACATTGCATGTACACGGCATATACTCTGCCGCACACTGCATATACACTGCCATACATTGCATATATTCTGCTGCACACTGCATACACTCTGCCGCACACTGCATACACTCTGCCGCACACTGCATACACTCTGGTATCTGTACACAATATTATTGGTGTATAATGCAGTCTATTATTTTCAACTATACTGCTACCTGCATATTTGTTCCATACACCCACATACGCACTTCTATCTGCATATGCATCCCCCTCTGTGTACAGCACCCCACTATCTGCATATACACCATGCGCCGGTGATATACACAGACTCAGGGACACGGTGTGTTTCATGCAGTTACACAGAGGAGCTCTGCTTGCTGTACCTGGCCTCTCGCTTCGATGGAGGATACGCTGCTGTAACCAGAGCCATGCAAGAGGTGAGGAGTAATACTCTGCAGGGGAGGGAGGGCAGGAATACTTTGCCGGGTGGAGGTAGGAATACTCTGGAGGGGGAGGAATACTCTGCAGGGAGGGGGGGGGCAGGAAAACTCTGCAGGAGGACAGGGGTCAGTAATATCAGCAGGTGGGGCAGTAATACTCTGCAGGGGACCGGGGGAGTGATACTCTGCAGGGGTACAGGAGGCAGTAATACTCTGCAGGTGGTGAAGAGATCAGTTAGACCACGGGTAGCCAACCACAGTCCTCCACAGCTACCAATAGGCCAGTTTTCAAGATATCCCCGCTTCAGCACAGGTTGTGCAGTCTTCGCCTGATTGAGCCACCTGTGCTGAAGCAGGGATATTCTGGACTGTTGGTGGCCCTTGAGGACTGTAGTTGGTCACCCCTGAGTTAGACTTTATACGTACATGCCACTTGGGGCCAGGTAATAACCCCCATGTAGCATCCGCTGCACAGGGACATTGTGATTTAGCCAGAGGCAGAGAAGGTGACCTCGCGGTTACTGCCGGGATGGGAACCTTACATGAAGTAAGGGGTTGAAAGTGGCATGCAATGCATCCTGGGGGGTCCTGCTATTAAACACACTGCTTTTCCCATCCGCCAGATCCGTCAGCGCGTCCCTGAATTCAGTCCCCGGACGCTGCTGGACTTTGGTTCCGGGGTTGGATCGGTCACATGGTGAGACGAGTCTTCGCGTGCTGGTGCCCGGCTGTCTGTAGTGTAGATGCTCGGCGTCTCTCTTTGTATGGATTTCCGTCTCTCCCTCCGTTTGCACGGTCTAGGATACTTCGACGCGGCCGTTCAGCCGCCAGCTATTGGACCGCCGCATCTAATGTGTCCTCTAACCCAGGGGTGCGCAAACTGGGGGAGGGGGGCAGCGCGCCTAGAGAGGCCCTGCGCTCTTCCCCAAAGCATTTAAATGAAATGCCGGGGGAACGCGCAAGGCCTCTTTAAGGCTACGGCCCCGGTCCTCCCAGCTGTACACGCGCATGGCGGTGCGTGCAGCGACAACAGCCGCGATCGGTGGTCTGTAGGGGAGCGCAGGGGGTGGGACCATGACGGGGGAGTGGCCATGATGGGACATATCTGCCCTGCCATTGGCTGCGCGCTGCCATGTGACCGCATCGTAGCATGGGAAGACAATATTCTTCTCTTCTCTGCCAGCGTACGCGTCACAGCGCTTTGCGCGCCCCCACAGCCATAGAGGGCTGTGCTGTGGTGTGTGGCGCACACGCTGTAGCGCGCACCGCCGTGACTACCGGGGACTCAGTTTGACTCCCTTACCTGGTCTCCAGCAGCTTCTGGCAACGTGTCGCATGATGCATGGGGGTCACATGATGTCGTGAGGTCAGAAACGCCGGTGACAAGGGAAGGGGGTGCGCGAGCAGATAACCTTAACCCCTTATCTATGCCTAAAAACCGTAACCCCTAATCTCACCCTAAAAACCTTAAACCCCTTATCTATGCCTAAAAACCGTAACCCCTTATCTCACCCTAAAAACCTTAACCCCTTATCTCACCCTAAAAACCTTAACCCCTAATCTCACCCTAAAAACCTTAAACCCCTTATCTATGCCTAAAAACCGTAACCCCTTATCTCACCCTAAAAACCTTAACCCCTTATCTCACCCTAAAAACCTCAACCCCTTATTTCCTTACCGTTATAACCTTAACCCCTTACCCTAATGTCTTAACCCTTTAACTCTTTACCCTAAAAACCTTAATCCCTTACCTCACCCTAAAAACCTTAACCCCTTACCTCACCCTAAAAACCTTAACTTCTTAACCCCTTACCCTAAAAACCTTAACCCGTTAATACCTTACCCGAACAACTCTAACCTAACACTAATCACCTACTTCGGGCCAAAACGGCGGCACCCAATTCCCTCCGCGGCTAAATGGCTGCGGCTGAAAGTCCCATTCCGCATGTCTGCGTGTCCCTTTGTTTGAGCTTCTGTCTCTTTCTCTGAGTTTGCTATGCTAATGGCTGTTTCTCTTTGGTAACCTCTTGCGCGCTCTCTCTCTCTGTCTCTCTCTCTCTCTCTCTCTCTCTCTCCATCTCTCTCTCTCTCCATCTCTCTCTCTCTCCATCTCTCTCTCTCTCTCTCTCTCTCACTCTCTCTCTCTCTCTCTCTCTCTCTCTCTCTCTCAGGGCAGCCCACTCGTTGTGGGGTGACAGCCTAGGGGAGTACATGTGTATAGACAGCGCGGCGTCCATGAACAGACTCAGCGAGCTGGTGCTGAGAGGTAAGAGTCTGTCTCGCTCGCTCTCACTTTGGGACCTGAATCAGTTGCTTAGGCCTTGTACAGAGTGCGCCGGAGCGCGTGACATCACGATCCGTGGCGTCTGGAGGAGGAGACGCGACCAAGAGCAGCATAATTCCATGTTTGGGGGCGTGCCCATGACGTCACGTGAACGGTTTGCCCTCGTTGGCTGAACCGCGCACGTGACCCGCCCGTTGTCTTGCGGAAAATCTGCCACGCCATCGTGCACGTGCGCGCTCTGGCCGTGCGCATGGCCTTCCAGGCATTTGTGTGCGGCGTGCGTGATGTCGCGCTGACTATGGCCGCGGGCTGAGTGTTAAAGCAGCAATGCTACATCCCCCCCCTGTGACAATGTATCATTCTACATTCTTACCTAAGTTGGTAATCGTTTGGTGCTCCTGTTATAAATCTGAAAAAATCCAGATTGTGTGCCTAACGAAATGGCCGCCTTCTAACTTTGTGCTGCAGCTGATATGTAACATTATATTACGAAGGGTAACACATTGTTGTTACAGCTTTCAGCAGGCAATAGAAAGTCTGCTGTTTGGCACACAGCAACAGATCTGTTTGTGATACTTTGTTGCCAAAGGGCAGAGCTCAAAAAGGAGTGTGTCGGAGCCTGTTTCAAAAGTGGAAGTGGATGTGACTTTTGTAAATGGTTGCTGTAGCAACCAAAGGATGATCAATGCATAAAAAAAAAATCATTAAAAATGGAATTAGGATATTTTTTTTAAATGCAGACAGTGTTATCTAATGATGAAGAACAGGAGGAGCGCAAATTTCATCAGGACATGGAAGATAAAATAAAGACGCCCAATAGTGCAATATTGTCTGGTTCAACAAATAGAGTATTGATGAGGCCTCTCTAGATTTTTCACTCGCATATTAGACGTGATGATCACTGGGTGTTTTTATTTTCTTCCATGTCCTGATGAAATTTGCGCACACCTCCTGTTCTCCATCGTTTGCGGTTTGGATTGGGATTGAGTCCTGTTTCAGGAGCTGCACTTTCTAAGGCTAGTGTATATTTTATTTGTTTGTATTTTGTTAAAGTAGTGTTATTTGCGCTCAATTTTCTCTGTTAACTAGTGTTATCTAATACTACAGAACTGATTTATTTAAAAAACATGTAGGATTTTTCATGGTTTGCTGCTCTAATGGTGCAGTAACAAGTACACAACGTGGCTCCTTAACCTCTCCCTGCTTTTCCTTCTGTCTCTTTCTCTCTCTGTTGTGCCATCATTTCTCTTGTGCTGCTCTCTGGCTGTCTCTACTCTCTTCTACTAATCCCTGACTGTCTCACTCCACACCTGTCCTCTCTCAAGCTTGTGGTCTATTTACCTTGGGCTCTCTCCTTCCCGTGGCTGTCACTCGCTAGTTGTTTTCCCCGGCTGTCTTTCTTACCCCTTGCGGCTGTCTCTTTTTTTTTTTAGGGGGCTCCGAGACGGGGAACGTGCATATTTCCGGCGTTTATTTCCGTCAGTTTCTGCCGGTGTCTCCCAAGGTAAGTTGTGTTTATCCCGCCTCTGCGATGATCTGCAGTCCCGCATGCGGCTCTGCTTTCTCTCAGAGTGATGGTCTGCAGTGCAACCATGTTGGGTTGTATAATCTCGGGGGCGCAAAACTGTGCTCACTCAGGCTGCGATGTTCTGCTTTCCTAGGTGCAGTTTGACCTGGTGGTCTCGGCGTTCTCTCTAAACGAACTTGCGAGCTTATCTGAGCGTGAGAAGAACGTCCAATCACTGTGGAGGAAAACGGGGGGCTTCCTGGTTAGTGTCAGCCCCCCAACGCCCCCCCCCCTCCCTACCCCCCAAATAATCACTTCAGCTAACTGATGTTTACCTTGTCCCCGGAGCTTTTAGAGCCTTGAGTCCCGTACTATCCAACCCAAGAATCCTCTCTGCCTCTCTCCCATGACCTCTCTCCGTATTTCCCATGATCCTCCTCACCCTGCGTCCTACCCATAAGCCTCTTCTCTCTGAACCTGCAGGTGCTGGTGGAAAATGGTACCCGGGAAGGACATCAGCTTCTAATGGAGGCTCGTGACACAGTTTTTCGGGTAAATCAACCGACTCGGGTCCTCGCTATCGACAGTCCGTTATCCGTCGAACGTATTTTCCGACGTCAGATAACGCTTTCCACAGAACGCATTATCCAACGCGCACTGCGGCAGATTAACATTGGAATTCGCAATCCCACGGTGGTTTGCGGGGCGGAAAACCGAGGACCGCCTGTACTGTAGTTTTACTTCCTGTTAGTCACCATGATGTCACAGGAAGTGAGTGAACCTGGGATTTTCCCACATGCCCTTGCAACCTAAACGGGACTACGTTCTTTAGGCAGAGCACAAGAATATCTCATTCCTAACACCCAGTGCCCTGTTTAACTGGATGTTCAGAGTTAGTGAGCAGTATACATAGATGAGGCCATCTTGGTTCACCCAGGACAATAACAGCGTTTGGTGTTTGGGACGACTTGGGCTGCTGTAGAGAAGAGTTATTGAAGGATTCACACAATGCTTTATACTTTCCCTCTGTGGCTCACCGACTGACTGCGTCTCCTCCTCCTATACAGGGGCAGGACACAGAGATCTGGGACCCTCGCCCCCCGCACGTGTTTGCACCCGTGAGGAACACAGGGTTTCTGTCTGTGTGTTTGTGCGTGTGGTTGGCTGTGTGTCCATGTGTATGTTTGGGCGGTATGTGTGTAATTGTCTTTGTGTGGGTCGGCTTCTCCTGCCTTTCTATCATTGTGTGCCTCTCCTCTTCTCCCTTCCTCTCTCTCCCCCCTCCTCTCCTTCTCTTCCCCCCACCTCTGCTTTCTCTCTCTCCCCCTCTTCTCCCTCTCTCTACTCCTATTCTCTCTCGCTCTCTCCCTTTTTTCTCTCTCCCCCCCCCCCCCCCTTCTTCTCTCTCCCCACCTCTCTCTCTCTCTGCCTCTTCTCCGCTCTCTTCCTCTTTTCTCTCTCTCCCCCACATCTCTCTCTCCCCCTCTTCTCTCTAATCCTCTCTCTCTCCTCTTCTCTCTTTATCTCTCCCTTCTTCCCCTTCTCTCTCCCTACTCCTCTGTCTCTCCCCCCCCTCTCTTTCTCCCCTCTTCTCGCTGCCCCTCTTCTCTCTCCCCCCCCTCTTCTCTCTCCCCCCCCCCCCTACTTCCCTGGACCAGTCCAGCAGGAGGAAGAGCTTCACAGCATAGTGATTAAGAGCCCCTGTTGCAACTCTCCCTTTCTCGCTCTCCCAGTGTCCTCACCAGCTGTCCTGTCCCAAACTTGCTGACAAGCTCCAGGTGCCCTGTAACTTCCTTCAGCAGTACCAACCTCTTCCCTTCAAATGGGTGAGTCCTGCCCCGCACAGCCTAACACACTTGGATGTGCTCTGACTATGTTCGGCGGGCGGCAACACAGACATGAATATGAGCTTATTCCTCACTGTCTATTCCTCATATCCTCTCTCTCCAGCTCCCTCCTTCTCTCTGTTTCTCTTCTGTCACAACTCGTTCTCTCTGTCCCCTTCACACTCTCACTCTCCCCTTCACACTCTCACACTCCCCTTCCCACTCACACTCCCCTTCACACTCTCACACTCCCCTTCACACTCACACTCCCCTTCACACTCTCACACTCTCCCTCTCCCCTTCACACTCTCACACTCTCCCTCTCCCCTTCACACTCTCACACTCTTCCTCTCCCCTTCACACTCTCACCCCCTCTCCCCTTCACACCCCCCTCTCTCCTTCACACCCCCCTCTCTCCTTCACACCCCCCTCTCTCCTTCACACCCCCCTCTCTCCTTCACACCCCCCCCTCTCCTTCACACCCGCCTCTCTCCTTCACACCCGCCTCTCTCCTTCACACCCGCCTCTCTCCTTCACACTCCCCTTCACTCTCACACTCCCCTTCACACTCTCACACTCCCCCTCTCCCCTTCACACTCTCACACTCCCCCTCTCCCCTTCACACTCTCACACTCCCCCTCTCCCCTTCACACTCTCACTCCCTCTCTCCTTCACACACCCTTCTCCTTCACACACCCTTCTCCTTCACACCCGCCTCTCTCCTTCACACCCGCCTCTCTCCTCCACACCCCCCTCTCTCCTCCACACCCCCCGCTCTCCTCCACACCCCCCTCTCTCCTTCACACCGCCTCTCTCCTCCACACCCCCCTCTCTCCTCCACACCCGCCTCTCTCCTTCACACCCGCCTCTCCCCTCCACACACCCCTCTCTCCTCCACACCCCCCTCTCTCCTTCATACCCCCCTCTCTCCCTCACACTCCCCTTCACTCTCACACTCCCCTTCACACTCTCACACTCCATCTCTCCCCTTCACACTCTCACACTCCCCCTCTCCCCTTCACACTCTCACACTCCCCCTCCCCTTCACACTCTCACTCCCTCTCTCCTTCACACACACCCTTTCTCCTTCACACCCCCCTCTCCCCTTCATACACTCCCACTCTCTCCTTCACACTCCCACTCTCTCCTTCTCTCCCCCTCTCTCCTTCACCCCCCCTCTTCTACACACTCCCGCTCTCTCCTTCACACTCCCCCTCTCCCCTTCACACCTCCCCCCTCCATTTTCCTTCCCTCACACTCACTCTCTCTCTCTTTCTCACAGAACCCCCCCCAGAGCTTGGAGAAGTTTTCCTTCCTGATATTGTCACGTGGCTCCGTGGGAGAGGCTGACGCTCAGTGGCCGCGTGTGATTGCCCCAGTTCTGCGCAGACCACGTCACGTTCACTGCCACCTGTGCTGCGCAGACGGACAGCTACATCACGACGTCATCACTGCGCACAGACATGGGCGGTAATTCCCACATCTGTCACCCACTGCCACGAATCTTCTCATACCACGGATATCACTACAGCGGGAGTGGCCAACTCCAGCCCTCAAGGGCCACCACCGACGGAGCCACTGATTGAGCCATCTGTGCTGAAGCAGGGATATCCTTAAAACCTGACCATTTGGTGGCCCTTGAGGGCTGGAGTTGGCCACCCCTGTACTGCACAAACTCTGCAGCCACTAATACCTATCCACGGATGTGCCACAATAATATAGCTGCTAATACATTGCCACTACCACACGTAACACCGCCACGTATACTCCCCTATCCACGGATATGCCACAAATAATGCAGCCACTAATACTCCCAGTGCCCGTAATATGCCACAAAATAGCAGCCACACAGGAAGTAATCTCAGTGCCACAGCCCGGCAATAATGAAAGCACTGCCACAAATACTCTAAGTAATAACAATAGCGTTTATTCATTCTCTGCCTTGCAGCATTTATTCGTTAATGTAACATAAGACTGACAGTGTACGCAGCTCTGTACAGAGAAGTTTTGCCGGCAGAGCTAACAAGCTCCTTTTTGCTCCCAGGGCAGTGACATTTCTATTAAACTACTCCTACAGGCCTTTGATGCATCAAGCAACCCCCTGGTATCTACCAGAGCCACTAATACTCCTGGCAATATATAACTATGACGTATACTCGTACAGCAAGCCGTACACTGTACTGTAGTACCTGATCCTGCAGATACTAATGTTCCTGCTTGTCTCTCTTTCCCCATTTTCGCCTCCCACAGGGATCTCTATCGCTGTGCTAGAAGCAGCGAGTGGGGGGACCGCCTGCCGGGGTTGCCCTCCTCGGTGACATCTGACCCCGATGCTGAGCAGACGGAGAACGGGGAGACGGAACCCGCCCCGTGACAAAGGGACATATAGTGGAGGGCTGGCGCAATGCTGACACCCAGTGGTCACTCTGTGTACTGCAGGGAATGGTAAATTAGGTCCACTTGCCAGGGCCAATTTACCGGAAGAGCAATGGTTCCCAGGAGCAGAACTACAATTCCCAGCATTCCATGGGGCTGGATAAGAGGAGGAGTGCAGTGAATCTTCTAGGATCCAGTACGGAAGAGCGGATCAGTGGATGGGAAGCATTACGCTGAAGGACTTTATGGATGTGATAATTCCCAGCTATTGCAGAAGATCTGTGGGGTAACACAGGGGTGCTCAACTCCAGTCCTCAAGCCCCTTTCAGGATATCCCTGCTTCAGCACAGGTGGCTCGATCGGTCCCTGCTTCAGCACAGGCGACTCAATCAGGGGCTCAGTCTTCAACTGAGCCTCTGATTGAGCCACCGGTGCTGAAGCAGGGATATCCTGAAAACCTGACCCGTTGGGGGGGTTGAGTCTTGAGGACTGGGGTTAAACACCCCTGGGGATAACACATAATAAAGAAAGACTGGACACCCCTGTGTTTTGGCCTCCTGCTTAGTGCTGTGATAGGAGGCTCAATATCTTGCCTTAGTCTTACCCATTCATCACGTACAAACCATGTAAAGCACAGCGCCTGCGCCGCCTGCACCCGCTGCTATTTCTGTACTGATCTAATACATAAGAGTGCGGTGGGCCGGTGACTCCGGGGTTTCAATGTCTCAAAATCACTAACAACCGTTATTTATCAGTGAGCTGAACGCGTATCCACAAAGCTAATGCTATGCAGAAGCAACGGGCGCTGAACTCCTTAGCAGAGACGTGACGCCATGTCAAGTTAGCACTGCCACGGCGTCAGGCATGTCTGACCTCGAGGTGGCGTCGCTCCCATCCAGACCCGGGAGAGAGAGAAGTAACAGCCGGGGGTAACGCGGTGTTAAGTCAAATCCATCCGACCTTCACTGGTGCTACACCGACCAAAGCACTCGTGTCCATAACAGTCGGCCCGAACACCGGACTTAACGTGGCATTGTTGAGCTTTGGAGATTGATGTTAATGCTTAACAAGGCACCTTCATTTTGGCTAGTGCCTCGTTAAATCAGTAATGGGCACCAACTGCTGGTCTATAACGGGGGGGGGGGCTCAATGCCAGCCCTCAGGAACCCTCCACCCCCCCTGCCTCAGCAGGTCTGGTTTTAAGATATCCTCGCTGCAGCACAGGTGGCTCAATCAGTGCTCAGTTAAGCCACTGATTGAACCACTTGTGCTGAAGCAGGGACTTATTGAGGCATTTATGCTGAAGCAGGGACTGATTGAGCCATTTATGCTGAAGCAGGAACTGATTGAGCCACCTGTGCTGAAGCAAGGCTATCCTTAAAACCTGACCTGTTGGGGGGGCTCTTGGAGTTGAGGACCACTGGTCTATAGCACCCCTTGGAAATGCAGTGCAGACCAGAAATAAGATGCCTATTTATGGTGACATTGGCGAGACTTGTGTGTGTGCCGTACACTACTGCTGCTCACACACCATGTGCTCTGTGCATAAATAGGACGTTTCACAGGGCCGTCGGTGTATGCGCATGTATTTATATTTAGGAGAAAAGGGATCGTTATCTGGTGCCCGTGCGGTATATTTCCTATATACACACACGGAGCATTCGCAGACTGTGCATGGGAAAGGGAGCGCTGCCTGTGCCGCTGCCTGTTCTTTGTGCGGGGGGGGGGGGAATTGTCAACCTCCATTACCATTTGCATAGGGGACTTATTTACCTGTGCCGGCTGCCGCCCTGCTTCTTCCAAATCGAGCGTCAATTGATGCCGCAGACGCCACAACCGATGTCTCGTTGCCATGGCCACCGTGACGTAGCGATGTCAAATGACACCATGGTAATGTGACGCCGTGCGACGTCACATGGGTGATGTCCACGGCGTAATTTGACGCAGGATTCTGAAGGAGAAGCAGGGCGGCAGACACAGGCAAGTGCCTAAGGGCGGAGGGTTTGTAAATCCGCCACTGTGTACATGTCTCTTCTCCCGAGATCTACGCTATACTCGGTACTATGCTGTCTTTTCTCTGTTCCTATAGCTCTACTGTATATATTGTACATCACAGCCGCTCCGAGCAGCTGGCTGAATCCAGCATCAAAATAACTATTTGTAGGGGAGAAACGCTTCTCTTCTCTCTTTCTCCCGGATCTTTGTTCTTCAAAGTAAATGTTTTCAGCAACAAAACGATTAGCAGTTCTCTGGCTTACACTTTGTTCAGTATTTATCAAGCAATCAATCATCCAATGCGATAGGTGCATTTATCAAAGAGCTGCGTACCTGTTATCAGCAACCCAGGGTGGGGCTTAGCATACAATAGCTTTGTTAGTAACCCTTTAGGAGGGGTGTTCCATATGGGTTAGACTTCTTAATGTCGGGTGGTGTAGAAAAGTAGGTTTATTTAGCCTGGGAGAGGGCAGAGTTGAAACAGGATAGGATCTATTTGTAGTGAAGGAAGTCTGCGAAAGTATGAGATTTCCTCCAGTGCAGGAACGCAGCGTGCGCGTGTGGCAGCTTAGCCCAGGGTCTGGGATTAGAAGGGCGAGAATGGCACAGAGAAGGAGGGGCATGTAGATCAAGAGAGGAGGACACGGCAGAGTTGTAGTTCCTGACCACGGCTGTCGGTCTGTAGTGCGGCTGAGGGAGGAGCGCAAAGTGGAATCAAAAGCAGTAGGTTAATAGAGCGCAGGTCTCTGCCGAAACGAGGGGTAGATGGAGGTGGGGAAGGGGAGAAGTGACAGAGGAGCTGCGATGATGGTCAGAGAGAGGAAAGGTGGAAATGCTGAAATCAGAGTTTTTAGTGAAGACCAGGTTCAGATAATGGCCATCCTTGTGGGTGCTGGCTGCGGTTCATTGGTGAAGGCTAAAAGAGAGGTTAGAGAGAGAGAGAGAGAGACAGAAGCCCAAGGGAGAGAGGGGTCATTAATATGGCAGTTGAATCCCCAAGGAAAAGGAGGGGATGAGTAGAGGTAAGTGGGCGGTGGATGACTGTCATGTGGAGCTGGAGAGGATACAAATCTGGACAGGGTGGGCCTCAAAGTAAGAAAGAGAGGGTGGTATTGGGAGGGTTTGGTAGCGGCAGATGGAGGAGAGGAGGTGCCCGACGCCTCCACCCCTGCCATTAGGCCGCGGAGTGGGGGAGAAAGAGAGGGCAGCTTCCAGTACAAAGTTAGACTGAGTGAGCCAAGTCTCAGTTATAGCAAAAAAAGAGTGAGAAAAATAAGCCGTGTACAAAGAGCAACATGGAAAGGGAGCGAGCATCCCAAAGAGCACAGGAGAGGGAGGTTGACTGGATAGGTATGAGGTTAGAGGGGTTTACACCACAAGTCGGTAAATTTGGATGTAGGAGGCGAGGACGAGAGCATGTAGAAATAAGGCAGGGACCAGGATTGGGAGATATATCTCACATAAGCAAGGAGGAGAAATATGGCAAGAAAGAGAATGTGTGAAGATGTGCAGGGGTGTGTTTTAGCGCAGGGGGTATAGCCGTGCAGGGTCAGAAGGGAGTTCATGTGAACTACTGTAAGGAGTGGAGAAGAAAGGAGCGATGGAGATTATATGAATGAAGTTAAGAGGATGGCAGAAAGAAGAGTGTAGTTTGGAAAGAAGAGAAGATAGAGGAAATATAAATAGTAGAGGAGGCATGGCAGTGCTAGTAGTGTTGAGAGGTGGTTGAGGGTTGTGCAGTTAAAATTAAGTCAGTATAAGGGTAAACAACAAGATGTGAAAAACAATGTATGAGTGGTAGTGCTATAGAATCTTGATTGTAGAGTGTTGTATCCTCTTGAGTCTGTGATAGACTAGGTCCTTCTGTCCAACTCAGTTCACGTCTAGGATTAACTCCATATCCCTTGTCCACGGGTCACTTGAACCCCTCGCAGTACCATCCCCAGAGATATTCCCAATACTCAATATAGGCCAAGACTAAGTTATCTCCCACCTACAGGAAGCTACAAACCTCTCTGATCAACACACGAGCCAGATGGTTCAATTTAACATACCAATTATGGCAGGGTGTGGTGTATTCACAAACAGAACAGCAAAAGGTGTAGATTATTCAATTTAACATGTTAATTAGGACCAGGTGTGGTGTTGACACAGACAGTACAGCAAAAGGAGGAGGAGATGGTTCAATGTAACATACCTGTAAAGGGGAGAGAAGAAATCCAATTACAGTTTACAGTTAAAAATAACTTATAATTAGATGTGATTATAATTAAACTCCAGGATTAACTCCATATCACTTATCCCAGAGCATTGAGGAGCACCGAATGATGCCAGCTCAGAGCTGGCCGATAGGGAAAACTGCACAAGTTATAGTTGCAAATCTTGACAACCCGCATTTTAATTTGGCTTTGTCTTACACCTCCCCTTAATGACCCCTCAAAACTCTCACTGGCGCAAGTGGAGAGGTTTACCCATCACCGAGTTGACCCTGTGAAACCAACTCAACTGTGTCAAGTATCAAGAAGCTTCCTAAATGTGCGACAATATACTCAACGAGAGAACTTGGAGTAATGAGGCTCAAGCCTCGGTATCCAATGTCACCACTGACGGATTGAATCTCTCAGCCAGAACAGAATCTCCGAGTGGAGAGGTTTGGAGACCAGCACCATGACACATTGCTGCAAAGCGACCCAGTTACAGAGTCAAAAAGTTGCAAATTGGAACAATGCACCCTTGTGTGACCCTTGAAACATATCCCCCCTTTGTAGCTGCATTTTTCTGCCATACACCTCACCAGCATTAATGCCGAAGGGATACAGGAAAAAAAACCACTAAGTAGAAGTTAAGTGTTTTCGATGAACCTTTGGCCTCTACTAGGCTTGTGGAGTGTTTTTTCTTCTTTACATCAGGAGCAGAAAGAGGGCTCCTTATCATCAATAAGTATACAATAATCACATGGGCAAAGAGAGCTTATTGACACAAGAGCGGGTACTTGGCATTCAGAGACTAATCCAAGATTCCAATGAGTCAACGGAAATGTTGGGAGAACCTGACAAACTGGTCACTTGTCTAGAAGCCATCAGAGGAGGGATATAATGGCCGGGTAAGAGTGTATAAAGAGGGATAGAGTGAGGAAGAGAGGTGCGGGGAAGAGGGGGTTTAGAGAGATTTGTATGGGAGCAAGGTGAGGGAAAAGAAAGAAGAACATCAGCAGGGTGAAAGAAGAGAGAATGGGGAAAAGAGACGCTCATAAATTAGGAGGTGATGCATTTGGAGTATGAAGAGAGGTGCAGAGAGAGACGGAGGGTGAGAGAAGGTGACAGCAAGCGGGCGAGTGCATAGGAAATAACTAGACTGAGATCCCCAGGGACGGATAATAAGTGTTCTCCATTGCTCTTGTCGGTCAACAACTGAGTAACCTTTTTGTGAAACCCACAATTGGAGACGTGGACCATGGACCACCTTCTTAGCAGTGAAGGTTGGGTGTCTGGTGGCTCTTCTGGTCCTCACGTTGGTGTGTGGCTTGATCCCTGCTCGTGTCGCCTGGTTCCAGAAAAATGCAGCCACAGGTACCAAGTTCTAAAGTGTATTTTGTGTTGTTGCTTTTCTGTTCTTGACTCGCAGATGTGACCTGTGTAGACACACGAAGGCTCACAGCATCCTTCTTAAAGTCGGAGACAAAGTGGTATCTCGGGGGCCTTGGTTGGGAAAGTGAGATCACACATTGCCTCCTTTCCAATATCTTCTCTTTATTGCAAAGTTAATTTCTTTTTTCGGTTCATTAAGATTATTATTATTATTATTATTGTACAACAATGATGCAATTTGACAGTTACGTTTGTGTCAGATTCAACTATATCAAATGTGTAGCAGCCAATATGATGTAGCTATCCCCAAAACTATAAACCTTTCATCGCAAATCTACAGTTTTCTTCCCTGAAGTTCTACTGGTCTCCTAAATGTCTTATTAGAGACTCCTTCACTGGTACTTTGGGTGTCTTATTAGACTGTTCTGTTCATAGGTACACAACCTCCTGGGTGTCTCATTAGAGTGCGCCCCTCTTAAAAATGTCTCAGAGTGATCCTTTTCTAAGGTGTACTTCTCCTGGGTGTCTAATTACAGTGCACCCTGTTCAGGATGTCTCATTAGATTGATCTTTTCTCATGTATACTTCTCCTGGGTGTCTAATTACAGTGCACCCCTGTTCAGGATGTCTCATTAGAGTGATCTTTTCTCATGTATAACTTCTCCTGGGTGTCTAATTAGAGTGCACCCCAGTGAAGGAGGTCTCATCTGGCGTGCTCTCTTCACAGGTACCCATCACTTGGTCCTCTGCCTCATCACCTCCTTCGCCGCGGGCATATTCCTGGGTGCTTGTCTACTTCATGTGGTTGCGGATTACCTCACAGACATTGCGGAGGAGCTCTCTTATGTGAGTTAAAGAGCCACAGCCCCTTACTCCTAAACCCAGCCGGTCTAACGGGGACCTTCAGACAGACAGATATATATGGTAAAACCCTACAGTCTTGAAAATGCAAAGCCAGCAGTACAACCAACTTCACACTGATGATACCCCATTGCGGCTGAAACATGTCTGTGAATGGTTTCTCTGGCTTTGCATCTGATTCCCATGCTGTGCTTTAAAGCTGTGTTAACAGCGAGCATTAGCTTATATGGGCTCCATGTAACAATGTTTTTTCAGACAAAGAGGGTGACACATTGTGTGCTCATTTGCATGTCATTTTCCCAGAATCCCTTGCTGCAGTGGAAGCACTGTATGCTGGGGGATAATGGGTGAAAGCAGGGTTGCAGACCTACCTAAGACGTGAATGTGCTCACAAGTGATCTTTTTATTTTGCTATATATATATATAGAAGAGAGAGATAAACTGTAGTGTATATAGATAGATCAGTAGATAGATATGATATATGATGATATATATATCAAATATGTAGAGGTATCTACCGTGTTAAGCCGAGCTTAATAATAAAAAACGAATAGACGATACCGTTCTGTGGATAACAAAATGCTTTTATTTGTGCGAGCTTTCGAGATACACTGATCTATTCTTCCGGCGGGGTTAGGCTAAGCTTATATATATACTAGCTGAGAGCCCCGGCGTTGCCCGGGATGTTTGTGGTGTGGGTGTGGCATTTGGGTGGGGAGTGTGTCCACGCGGCCCATGTGCAGGTGGTAGTGCTGCTGTGGCTGTACTGATGGTGATTGTATTGGTGTGCTGATTTGGGAGGGTTTGGTGCTGATGTGGGGGTGCGGGATGATGTGTGTGGCCGATGGGGGAGGTGCAAAGGTGGCGATGTGTGGGTGCTGATGGTGTTGATGGGGGCTGGGAATGGTGGGGAGCCGAGAATGGCAGTGTGCTGGGGGGGCATGGGATACCGGTGTGCTGATGTGGTGTGCTGGGGGTGTGTGTGTGTGTATACATGTTTGTGTGTATACATTGTATGTGTGTGTGTATACATGTGTGTGTGTGTATGTGTACGTGTGTGTGTATACACGTGTGTGTGTATACACGTGTGTGTGTATACACGTGTGTGTGTGTATACACGTGTGTGTGTGTATACACGTGTGTGTATACACGTGTGTGTGTGTATACATTGTGTGTATGTATATATTGTGTGTGTGTATTCGTGTGTGTATACACATGTGTGTATACACATGTGTGTATACATGTTTGTGTGTGTGTATACATGTTTGTGTGTATACATTGTATGTGTGTGTGTGTGTATAAGTGTGTGTGTGTGTGTGTGTGTGTGTTTGTGTGTGTGTACACATGTGTGTGTATACACGTGTGTGTGTATACGTGTGTGTGTGTACACATGTGTGTGTACACATGTGATACACGTGTGTGTGTACACGTGTGTGTGTACACGTGTGTGTGTGTGTACACGTGTGTGTGTGTGTGTACACATGTATGTGTGTGTGTACACATGTATGTGTGTGTGTGTACACATGTGTGTGTGTGTGTATACACATGTGTGTGTGTGTATACACATGTGTGTGTGTATACACGTGTGTGTGTATACACGTGTGTGTGTATACACGTGTGTGTGTGTATACATGTGTGTGTGTGTATACATGTGTGTGTGTGTATACATGTGTGTGTATACATGTGTGTGTGTGTATACATTATGTGTATGTATACCTGTGTGTATACGTGTGTGTGTATGTGTACATGTGTGTGTGTGTATGTCTCCATGTGTGTGTGTGTATGTCTCCATGTGTGTGTATATGTCTCCATGTGTGTGTGTACGTCTCCATGTGTGTGAGTATACGTGTACATGTGTGTGTGTGTACGTCTACATGTGTGTGTGTGTGTGTGTGTACGTGTACATGTGTGTGTGTGTGTGTGTGTGTGTGTACGTGTCTACGTGTACATGTGTGTGTGTGTCTACGTGTACATGTGTGTGTGTCTACGTGTACGTGTGTGTGTGTCTACGTGCGTGTGTGTACGTGTGTGTGTGTACGCGTGTGTGTACGTGTGTGTGTGTGTGTGTCTACGTGTGTGTCTGTGTGTGTGTGTCTACGTATGTGTGTTTGTGTATACGTGTGTGTGTGTGTATACGTGTGTGTGTGTCTACGTGTGTGTGTGTGTGTGTGTCTACGTGTGTGTGTGTGTGTCTACGTGTGTCTACGTGTGTGTGTGTCTGTGTGTGTTTGTGTCCCTGTGTGTCCTTTGGCCCGTGACTCCGCCTCAGGGAAGAGGGGGGGGTGGGTGGGGGAGGTGGTGGGAAGGAGGGGGGGGAAGGGGAGGTGGTGGGAAGGAGGTGGTGGGAAGGAGGGGGGGGAAGGGGAGGTGGTGGAAGGAGGGGGGGGAAGGGGAGGTGGTGGGAAGGAGGGGGGGGAAGGGGAGGTGGTGGGAAGGAGGGGGGGGAAGGGGAGGTGGTGGGAAGGGGGGGGGAGGTGGTGGGGAGTTGGGAAGGGGGGTGGGGGAGGTGGGAAGGGGGGTGGGGGAGGTGGGAAGGGGGGTGGGGGAGGTGGGAAGGGGGTGGAGGTGGTGAGGAGGTGGTGGGAGGTTGTAAGGGGGGAGTGAAGGGAAGGTGAAGGGGGGGTGGGGGTGGAGGGGAGGTGAAGGGGGGGGTGGAGGGGAGGTGAAGGGGGGGGGGGTGGAGGGGAGGTGAAGGGGGGGGTGGAGGGGAGGTGAAGGTGGGGGGGTGGAGGGAGGTGAAGGGGAGGTGAGGGGGGGGTGGAGGGGAGGTGAGGGGGGGTGTGGAGGGGAGGTGAAGGGGGGGGGGTGGAGGGGAGGTGGAGGGGAGGTGAAGGGGGGGGTGGAGGGGAGGTGAAGGGGGGGGGGGTGGAGGGAGGTGAAGGGGGGGGTGGAGGGAGGTGGAAGGGAAGGGAAGTGGAGTGAGGGGAGGTGAGGTGAAGGGGGGTGAGGGGAGGTGAGGGGTGGGTGAGGGGAGGTGAGGTGAAGGGAGGTGAGGTGAAGGGGGGTGAGGGGAGGTGAAGGGGGGTGAGGGAGGTGAAGGGGGGTGAGGGGAGGTGAAGGCCGCCTCCTGGGAAGGAGGTGGTGGGAAGGAGGGGGGGGAAGGGGAGGTGGTGGGAAGGAGGGGGGGGGAAGGGGAGGTGGTGGGAAGGAGGGGGGGAAGGGGAGGTGGTGGGAAGGAGGGGGGGGAAGGGGAGGTGGTGGGAAGGGGGGGGAGGTGGTGGGGAGTTGGGAAGGGGGGTGGGGGAGGTGGGAAGGGGGGGTGGGGGAGGTGGGAAGGGGGGTGGGGGAGGTGGGAAGGGGGGTGGAGGTGGTGAGGAGGTGGTGGGAGGTTGTAAGGGGGGAGTGAAGGGAAGGTGAAGGGGGGGTGGGGGTGGAGGGGAGGTGAAGGGGGGGGTGGAGGGGAGGTGAAGGGGGGGGGTGGAGGGGAGGTGAAGGGGGGGGGTGGAGGGGAGGTGAAGGGGGGGGGTGGGGGTGGGAGGGGAGGTGAAGGGGGGGGTGAGGGGGGGGGTGGAGGGGAGGTGAGGGGGGGGGGTGGAGGGGAGGTGAAGGGGGGGGGGGGGTGGAGGGGAGGTGGAGGGGAGGTGAAGGGGGGGTGGAGGGGAGGTGAAGGGGGGGGGGTGGAGGGAGGTGGAAGGGAAGGGAAGTGGAGTGAGGGGAGGTGAGGTGAAGGGGGGTGAGGGGAGGTGAGGGGTGGGTGAGGGGAGGTGAGGTGAAGGGAGGTGAGGTGAAGGGGGGTGAGGGAGGTGAAGGGGGGTGAGGGGAGGTGAAGGGGGGTGAGGGGAGGTGAAGGCCGCTCCCTCACCCGTCCGGCCGCTCACTCACCCGTCCGGCAGCTCCCTCACCCGTCCGGCCGCTCCCACGTGGATCTGAGGCGGGAGGCAGCTTGTTGTGGCCGCTCCCCCGCTGTGTCCCGGGCGCTCGCTCGCTCCGCTGACTGTAGCGGCGCCGGGGGGGGGCGCCTTTGGAGGGGAGGTGATTTGAAGGGGGGTGAGGGGTGGGTGAAGGCCGCTCACTCACCCGTCCGGCCGCTCCCACGTGGATCTAAGGCGGGAGGCAGCTTGTTGTGGCCGCTCCCCCGCTGTGTCCCGGGCGCTCGCTCGCTCCGCTGACTGTAGCGGCGCCGGGGGGGGGGGGGGGGGGTGGAGGGGAGGTGATTTGAAGGGGGGGTGAGGGGTGGGTGAAGGCCGCTCACTCACCCGTCCGGCCGCTCCCACGTGGATCTGAGGCGGGAGGCAGCTTGTTGTGGCCGCTCCTCCGCTGACTGTAGCGGCGCCGGGGGGGGGGGGGGGGGTGGAGGGGAGGTGATTTGAAGGGGGGTGAGGGGTGGGTGAAGGCCGCTCACTCACCCGTCCGGCCGCTCCCACGTGGATCTGAGGCGGGAGGCAGCTTGTTGTGGCCGCTCCCCCGCTGTGTCCCGGGCGCTCGCTCGCTCCGCTGACTGTAGCGGCGCCGGGGGGGGGGGGGGTGGAGGGGAGGTGATTTGAAGGGGGGTGAGGGGTGGGTGAAGGCCGCTCACTCACCCGTCCGGCCGCTCCCACGTGGATCTGAGGCGGGAGGCAGCTTGTTGTGGCCGCTCCTCCGCTGACTGTAGCGGCGCGGGGGGGGGTTTGAAAGCGTGGGTGTGGAGGCTGATTTCGGGGAGGAAGAGGCGGAGGCTCCGGCGGGTATGTGAGGCCCCCCCCCCCGGGTTATATATGCTGCTAATGTACACCCCCCCTACTGTGTGTGTGTCCCTGTGTGTGTGTCCCTGTGTCCGTGTGTGTGTCCGTGTGTGTGTCCGTGTGTGTGTGTGTGTGTGTGTGTGTGTGTCCCTGTGTGTGTGTGTCCCTGTGTGTGTGTTTGTGTCCCTGTGTGTCCTTTGGGCCGTCACTCCGCCTCAGGCCAATGAGAGGTGTGCGGGGGGCGGCCCAAGGGACCAATGAGATTTCCCCTAGGGACACCGGACATCCAGCAGGCAGGCAGGCAGGCAGGCATGCATGCAGGCAGGCAGGCAAACATACAGTGCTTTCACTAATATAGTATAAGATAAAGCACTTAGGGGCGAGATGTAGCAATATAAAGTGCAAATACAAGTTTGTTTTGATCCATTGCTCCATTTTCTGTTTGCATCACATTTAAGAAAGTGTTTTGTACATTTGACGCAAATTACTATCAGAAAAGTTTGTGCAACTTGTCACGCAAATACAAAAACATGATGCGCAAAGGCGGAGAATTTGATACGTCTCATTATAATCTGCGTGACTTGTAACCCCTCCCTAACTTCTCCTAGTGACACTTCCCAGGGTGGAGATTGGCACATGGTACAAATCTTAGCGCACATACCTTGATACATTGTCGCAAGATTAAAATCATGTGATTTGCGTTAGTTTTGTTTTTTATTTTGCCTTCACGCAACACCCCCTTGTTCTTTAAAAAGACAGCAGCACTCAGGGGTTTGCAAATTAAGAAGTAGACTCCACAACACCTCGTGGAACCCCACTTCAATCTCTGTCCCTTCCCCTCCACATTTCTCCACACTCCTGACACTCCTTCAGTTTGCAATTAAATATTTCAAAGACTTGCAGATATAGTCTTCCTTGTACTGCGCTGCATGACAAAAATATTATTCTCTCGGCTTTCTCCACAGATAAACTATCCCATGGGAGAGCTTATCCTTTCTTTGGGCTTCTTCTTGGTCCTTCTCATTGAACGAGTTGTGCTGCAGTGTTGCCGTCCTCCTCAGAACCCGCCGCAGGATGTAATCGCACTGCCGGACACCCTGACGTCTCCCGAGGCCACCAGATATGCTGAGAAGCAGGAGCATCCAGCTGAGCCAAATCTGAGATTTGAGGATCCCCATAATCATGTCCATCCTGATCTGTACTCCCATTCCTCCTTCCGCTCTCTTGTCCTCTTCTGTTCCCTGTCTGTCCACTCAGTCTTTGAGGGACTGGCCATCGGACTTCAGACCAACTATTCCAGTGCTCTGCAGATCAGTATTGCAGTACTCATCCACAAGGGCATCATCGTCTTCAGCTTGTCCCTCAAGCTGGTCCAGAGCATGGTCCGGCCTGCCTGGCTGCTGACCTACATTGTGGCTTTTTCCTTGATGTCTCCCATTGGCATCGCCATTGGCATTGGAGTTACATTGGCAAAGACCACCGTCGTAACCCTGGTGCAGGCCATCCTGGAGGGCATTGCCTCTGGAACCTTTGTCTATGTCACCTTCTTGGAGATTCTCCCACAGGAACTGAACTCCGAGGAGAAGCCACTTCTTAAAGTTCTATTCATTATCATTGGCTTCACGATTATGGCCGTCGTAGCCATCTGGGCCTGACCCATCTCTCGTGAGTGTGGTATATGTAACTATGTCTTTAAACGTTGTATTAACAGTTATATATACTACATCTCCCTTCTTAAAGAAAGATTACTGCATAACTTTCATATTAAAGATTTTAACGCAACACAAAGTCCTGGTAGTGACTAGGAGCCTTTATTACTCGTCCACTTTTTGTAACCGTTTCCTGTTGGGTCTCACTAGTGCTTCCAATAGCTGTTTGCTTCTGTTCTTCTGGCTCAATTGGCTGTGGATGAAAATCTGTTTCTTCTACTGTACCTGATCATCAGGTTTATTGTTGTACTGAATATCTTCAGATAACGGAGACTCACTGCCCCGCTGTATCAGTAATCTATCCGGCCTCAAGTGTCTTCTGTTTCTTTCTGTAGCAATACCCATCACGCGTTACCACACCATATGATCTTTGCTCATCTCTGACCTTTCGGACAACTGGCGACTCAGCAATCAAATAAACCAGTATAGTCAGTCATAGCAAGACTAAAAGCATTACTTACCAGGTACGGTATACCACGAGACACCGTCTCTGACCCCGTACCATTGGCCAGCCATGAGGTGGTTACTTTTGCCAAGAAGTAGGGTTTCAAGCTTACCTTTTCAAACCCAGGGTATCCTCAGTCCACCGAAATGACTGCACAGAAAATTAGAACTGTAAAGGGGACATTTATCAGAGCAAAACAAATGGGGACTGATCCTCATCTGGCGCTGCTGAGCCCGAGAAATGCTCAGATAACAGGTCTAAAATACAACCCAGCGCAACTATTAATGCGCCGTGTGTTCAGGTCCAATTTACCAGCATCAGCAGTTGTTTTGAAACCCAAGGTTCCTCAAAATGTCTCTGCTCATATGAAGGTGGCACAGGCGAGGGAGAGGGAGAGAGAGAGGGAGAGAGGGAGAGATCACTGATACAGCGGGGCAGTGAGTCTCTGTTATCTGAAGACATTCAGTACAACAATAAACGTGATGATCCACAGCTGGGTGAGACAGAAGAACCGAATGAAACCACCGATGAAAGCACTAGTGAGACCCAATAGGAGAAACGGTTACAAGAAGTGGACGAGTAATAAAGGCTCCTGTCCCTAACATGACCTTGTGTTGAGTTACAACCTTTTGCATGAATGGTATGTGATAACCTTTCTTTAAGAAGGGAGAAGTAGTATATGTAACTGTGTTAAATAATAGTACTAACATATTAGATACTAGGGGGCACCTCGTGTTTCTTGTTGGGCCACGCGGCAGTTCTGTAATGTCTGCAGATTCAACAACACTGTTATTACTGAGCAGTCTGTATATATTACTTAATTGGTGTGTTGTATGTTCAATAGACCATGATCGTTGAAGAAGTAACAGGTTCCATCCTTGTATGCTGACCTTGTGAATCGGACAGAAAGATCAAAAACTTAAATACTAAATAGTATATAACAGTGAGAGCATCTCAAGGATAGAGACTCAATATATGTACTGCCCTTAAATGATGTTATGAGAACGCTTTCTGGAAGGTTGTTGCTATAACTAAAACAAGACTCAATCCAGATGTGTATCAGAGAGTCATGTGGGGGAGTTTGTAAAGCAATGAATTACTGGTCCCTTTGGGGTTAAAGGTGCCAAACTGAACACACAGGCCCATATTTATTAAGTGGTGCTATTCAACATGGCACTTTCCAGCACCGGGCAGCCAATTCACTTGATGGGCTCTGAGTTGCCTGCCAATGCCAGAAGGTATCTTATGCAATAGCACCACTTAACAAATATGGGACACATTCCTGACCGGTGACATAAACCAGCGTTTCACTTCTCAGCCTTCATTCCTACATGTCCAGGTCATCCACCCATCGGACACTTCCAGAAAGGACACTCCGTAACACAGGGAAACATACTTTGTTGACACCTTCACCTAAACAATTTTCAAAACCAAACATGGTATAAGAACGAAGTAGGATTACACACACAGAAACATTTCTTCCTGCAGGGACCTGCCCGACCCATCCACAGCATAACTCCTCTCTGCCAATCTGGAGCTGAGGTCTTCTACAGCTCAGGGAAGCATCCTCCTATGATATTGAATAGGGATCTTAAAGTCTGTCCATTTAACTTTAACAATAACTTGGAGTTGTGTTGCTATTTCCATCATTGTAGGAGTATCTTTGCAATTCATTCTAACATTGAGAGTTTAAAGCCAGGCAGGGGGCGTAAAAGCAACCAGGATACTTTTCAGCAGTTCTGCAGATACAGATGTAGCCGAACTCCATTATCCTCCCCCTAGATACCTCAACATAGCCAGGTATGCCTCAGAGTTTCCATCGGATGAAGTGTTCCCGTCACTGCAGAATGCCTGGGCATACCCCAAATATAGGAAGCTAAGGTTGGGTACATCTGTATTATCAGGAGCACTGTGCGGGGCACCAGGCTTATAGAGAGGTCCAGGTCGTACTGTAGATAAGTGATCTTGTGCTTCATGGCAATAAAAATTGTCATCTTGACCCAGGTCCAAGGTCGGCCGAAACAGCGATCCTGTGCTAATAAACACTTCATTCTTTATTAAGACCACCGGATTATCTTCTTCTTAATTCAAAATCATCCTTGGATGAAAGAGAAGACAACCCCGTTGAATGTTTTGCAGCTGAGACATTAAAAAGCACCCCCCATTCTTCCGATTGAAGTATTGTATAGTAATGTAAGGTCATGAATGTATGATAACTTAATGTCAGATGTATTAAGATGATCTATGTATCATTTTTTTAATTTATTGTAAAAATGTAATAAAATACTGTTATGAAAAAAAATCAAAAAATGTCATGAAAATAATGTCACTATGGAACCACTGTAGTTGGTTGTATTATGCACTTTTTGAAGTGAAACTTCTTTCGTGGCACCTAGTCCTGATGGGATAAAACTGGATAGATGGGGGGCGAAATGTGAAACGGAAGTGACGTCACGTAATGGACGCCGCTCCACTCACACGTCCCTTGTCACATGTGGCGGCGGCGGCGATAGCCGCCGGCGCCGCTCCAAATCGCCGCCGCACCCCCCACCCCTCACCCTCCCACACACCTCACACCCGGTTGCTGACATATTGCCGCCGCTCCTAACGGCCGCTGTTCCGCCGCCCGCTGCCATGCCGCGCATGCGCAGTTGTGATGGCGCCACTGACGGACGCCACACATGCGCAGAAGCGGCTGGCAGCGGCGTCGTTCCCCCCACACGCTCCTAACTGACGTGGGCGCCACACGGCGCAACCCGCGCGGCACAGGGGCTCGGCGCCGGCTCCTGCTGCTGGAAGAAAGGGTGACCCGGGCGGGCCGGGCAGCAGACGGGTAATCTCGCCCGCGGCCGGTCACTCATGCCCGTGCCGCGCACATGTACCCCGCGGGGGGGAGAGGGGTGCGCAGAATTTGCGTAAGGTGGGGGTGGGGGTTGCGCAGAATTTGCAGAAGGGGAGGGGGAGAAGTGGTGCGCAATTTTACACCCCGCCCCTGGCTGCAGCAGGACACACACACACACTGACTGACCCCCACACAGACCCACACACACACACTGACTGACCCCCACACAGACCTTGACTGACCCCCACACAGACCCACACACACACTGACTGACCCCCACACACACACTGACTGACCCCCACACACACTGACTGACCCCCACACACACACTGACTGACCCCCACACACACTGACTGACCCCCACACACACACTGACTGACCCCCACACACACTGACACCCCCACACACACTGACTGACCCCCACACACACACTGACTGATCCCCACACAGACCCCCACACACACACTGACCCCCACACAGACCCCACACACACTGACTGACCCCCACACAGACCCCCACACACACACTGACTGACCCACACACACACACTGACTGACCCCCACACACACACTGACAGACCCCCACACAGACTCACATACACACACAGACTCACATACACACACTGGCTCACATACACACACTGACTCACATACACACACTGACTCACATACACACACTGACTCACATACACACTGACACACACACCCACACTGACTGACACACATATACACACATACACACACACACACACACACTGATTGACACACATACACTGACTGACACATACACACACACACTGACTGACACACATACACACACACACTGACTGACTGACCCCCACACACACTGACTGACCCCCACACACACACACTGACTGACCCCCACACAGACCCACACACACACTGACTGACCCCCACACAGACCCCCCCACACACACACTGACTCCCACACACACACTGACTGACCCCCACACACACACTGACTCCCACACACACACTGACTGACCCCCACACAGACCCCCACACACACACTGACTCCCACACACACACTGACTGACCCCCACACAGACCCCCACACACACACTGACTCCCACACACACACTGACTCCCACACACACACTGACTGACCCCCACACAGACCCCCCCACACACACTGACTCCCACACACACACTGACTGACCCCCACACAGACCCCCACACACACACTGACTCCCACACACACTGACTGACCCCCACACAGGACCCCACACACACACTGACTGACCCCCACACAGACCCCCCCACACACACTGACTCCCACACACACACTGACTGACCCCCACACACACACTGACTCCCACACACACTGGCTGACCCCCCCACACACACTGACTCCCACACACACACTGACTGACCCCGACACAGACCCCCACACACACACTGACTCCCACACACACACTGACTGACCCACCCACACACACTGACTGACCCCCACACAGACCCCCACACACACACTGACTGACCCACACACACACACTGACTGACCCCCCCACACACACTGACAGACCCCCACACACACTGACAGACCCCCACACAGACTCACATACACACACAGACTCACATACACACACTGACTCACATACACACACTGACTCACATACACACACTGACTCACATACACACTGACACACACACCCACACTGACTGACACACATATACACACATACACACACACACACACACACACACTGATTGACACACATACACTGACTGACACATACACACACACACTGACTGACACACATACACACACACACACTGACTGACTGACCCCCACACACACTGACTGACCCCCACACACACACACTGACTGACCCCCACACAGACCCACACACACACTGACTGACCCCCACACAGACCCCCCAACACACACACTGACTCCCACACACACACTGACTGACCCCCACACACACACTGACTCCCACACACACACTGACTGACCCCCACACAGACCCCCACACACACACTGACTCCCACACACACACTGACTGACCCCCACACAGACCCCCACACACACACTGACTCCCACACACACACTGACTCCCACACACACACTGACTGACCCCCACACAGACCCCCCCACACACACTGACTCCCACACACACACTGACTGACCCCCACACAGACCCCCACACACACACTGACTCCCACACACACTGACTGACCCCCACACAGGACCCCACACACACACTGACTGACCCCCACACAGACCCCCCCACACACACTGACTCCCACACACACACTGACTGACCCCCACACACACACTGACTCCCACACACACTGGCTGACCCCCACACACACACTGACTCCCACACACACACTGACTGACCCCGACACAGACCCCCACACACACACTGACTCCCACACACACACTGACTGACCCCCACACAGACCCCCACACACACACACTGACTGACCCCCACACAGACCCCCACACACACACTGACTGACCCCCACACACACACTGACTGACCCCCAAACAGACCCCCACACACACACTGACTCCCACACACACACTGACTGACCCCCACACAGACCCCCACACACACACTGACTCCCACACACACACTGACTGACCCCCACACAGACCCCCCCACACACACTACCTCCCACACACACACTGACTGACCCCCACACACACACTGACTCCCACACACACACTGACTGACCCCCACACAGACCCCCACACACACACTGACTGACCCCCACACACACACTGACTGACCCCTACTCACACACTGACTGACCAACACACAGACCCCCACACAGACTCACATACACACACTGACTGACACACATACACACACACTGACTCCCACACACACACTGACTGACCCGCACACAGACCCCAACACACACACTGACTCCCACACACACACTGACTGACCCCCACACAGACCCCCACACACACACTGACTCCCACACACACACTGACTGACCCCCACACAGGACCCCACACACACACTGACTGACCCCGACACAGACCCCCACACACACACTGACTCCCACACACACACACTGACTGACCCCCACACAGACCCCCACACACACTGACTCCCACACACACACTGACTGACCCCCACACAGACCCCCACACACACACTGACTCCCACACACACACTGACTGACTCCCACACACACACTGGCTGACCCCCACACAGACCCCCCCCACACACATTGACTCCCACACACACACTGACTGACCCCCACACAGACCCCCACACACACACTGACTCCCACACACACACTTACTGACCCCCACACAGACCCCCACACACACACTGACTGACCCCCACACAGACCCCCACACACACACTGACTCCCACACACACACTGACTGACCCCCACACACACACTGACTCCCACACACACACTAACTGACCCCCACACAGACCCCCACACACACACTGACTGGCCCCCACACAGACCCCCCCACACACACTGACTGACCCCCACACACACACTGACTGACCCCTACTCACACACTGACTGACCAACACACAGACCCCCACACAGACTCACATACACACACACTGACTGACACACATACACACACACTGACTGACACACATACACACACTGACTGACACACATACACACACTGACTGACACACATACACACACACACACACACACACACACTGACTGACTGACTGACTGACACACACACACACACACACACACACACACACACACACACACACACACACACACACACACACACACACACACACACTGACTGACACACTTACACAGACTGACACACACACACTGACTGACTGACTGACTTACACATACACTGACTGACAAACATACACACACAAACACACACACTTACTGACACACATACACACACACTGACACACATATTCACACTCCGTGCAAATAGCTAATACAGGGGATGTGTGCCGAGCACGCGCGTTATAAGTCAAATGTATTTGCGTTTTGTCAATGAAATTGTATTTTGATTTTTAATTAAAACATCACCAATACAAATACAATTTCTGTGACAAAAGTCAAAGAAGTTTCACTTACTATGCGCGTGCACAGCACACACAGCTTTTTTTTTAGCAAATGCTTATTGTGACACGCTCAGGATACGCACTCTGAAAGCGCACACTGAGATTAACACTGGTGGCTCCCGTACTTATCAAACTCATCACAAGTGTGTCTAGAACAGGGGTGGCCAACTCCAGCTCTCAAGGGCCACCAAGAAGTCAGTTTTGATGGATATTCCCGAGCCCCTGATTGAGCCACCTGTGCTGAAGCAGGGATATCCTTAAAACTTGACCTGTTGGTGGCTCTTGAGGACTGAAGTTGGCCAGCCCCAGTTCTAGATGCACATCAGACTTGTATTTGTTGCCACACATAAGACGCTTCACAAGTTTATGTCCCGTCAGAACTGCCGGATATGTTTTTGTTGGTTACGCTTCAGATGCATCATTTAACCTTTCCAGTGCCCTAATGACGTACAGGATATGGCATGGGCTGTGGGACGTTGGAGGCTCTTTTGATGTACCGGGTACGTCGGGGGGGGGGGACGGGGGGGGACTTGCTGTTTTCGTAGGGGCAGATCAGGCTCTGATGGAATGGCCAGGCTGATTGGAGCTCTCTCCATTTCCATTTCCATTTCTGGCATTCTGCCCCGGTCGTGTTGCGTGATGACTCTTGAAACTATTGCCTGACTCGGAGGTGACGAAGGTCCGGCGATACTCTGGAGCCACCAGACCCTCAGCACTGTAAAGGTTAATGATCTCTTTATAATATGTGACCCTTCAAATGTGTCCTTATCTCCGCAAGATGTGAATAAGATGGAATATGAGCAAAATAGCTTGATATATTGACATCAAGGGTAATTCAATAAGCCATATTGGTACAGCACTTTGATTTTCAGATTCAGAAAAATAACATAACATACCAACACCCTCTCAAATTTCAATGTAATCTGGTCTAACATGTTGTAGGTATTTAGATTTTACCAACTATTTTAACTATCTGTCCTCCTTGAACGCTCCAACTTTCAGTTTTTCTGCCTTCCCTGCTGGAAACTTAAAGGAAAGAGAAAGGAGCAGGAGACGGGTTAGGTGGGGATGGAAGGCTCTTTGGGGGGAAGGGACCCTCCATGGACAGGGAGAGACTAAAAGTTCCTTTTATATACAGCGCAGCTACCAAAAAACATACCCACTGACCCAATTAAGTGTTCAATAAAGTTCTTAATATTCACTCAGTGTTGTTCTTCTATTTCATGAATGCAAGTTCTCATTATTACGTATTTTCTATATTTATAGCAGGTAGAGTTGGGTGTCGTTTATTCTGATATCTTGAGTATGATAAATACATTGGAAAGGGTGAGTGTATTCAGCTGATTAGACCTTTGGAACACTGTGATAACTGCAGGTCACCTCAATTACCATCAGAGTAAATGTTATAAACGTGTCAATTATGTTTCTAATTGTACTTCATATTATGCAAGTCTATGTGTATGTGTAAGAGCATAATACACCTGCCTAATAAAATCCATGTTACACCGTCCCGATTTTGGATATGTAGTAAATACGCAACAAGGCATCATTTTTGTGTGCATGGAACGGATTTGGTGTTTAATGGTTGGGGTCCTCATTTATTGCATTGTCCTCAACATCATCTATCTCCTCATTCCTAGACATGACTTCAGTGGGGAAGACCTATCAGCTGGTCCCCAGATGCTAATGCCAATTATTGGCTATGGGGACATAGTATACAGCTCGGCATCCCAAACCCACCTTAGCAAACTTGATACCCTCTGCAATTCAATATGCCGTTTTGTTCTCCAATGCAACTACTGTACAACACACATCACTGCAAATGCTCAAAGAACTAGATTGGTCATTACTTGAGTCTAGGCGCAAAGTTCACCTTTCCTGTCTTGCCTTCAAATACTTTCTGGGCAAGCTACCCGTCTATCTGAACAAGTTCCTCACCCCTACCACATGCAGCACTTATCATCTGAGATCTGACTCCAAAAGACTGTTCATGGTCCCAAGGCTCAACAAAGTATCCGGCCGCTCCTCCTTCTCTTACCACGCACCCCAAAACTGGAACAACCTACCGGAGACTCTCACATCCACCACCAGTTTAAGTTCTTTCAAATCTAAAGCTGTCTCACATTTTAATCTGGTCTGTAACTGTTACTGAATATACGCATATAATATATATTATCTCTTACTGTGCATGCAATGTCTTGTATATACCCTATTCACTTATGTAACTATGTACTTGTAACCATGTATTATTTGTCATCATAACTAGGGTGACCAGATTTTCAAATGTAAAAACTGGGACACATTAAAAAATATTTAGAAAACAAATTAAATCAAACTGCGCCCCCTTTTTTTTTGCTTTTTTCCCTCTCCCCCATCCTCCCTCTCCCCCCCATCATCCCTCTCCCCCCCATCCTCTCTTCCCCCTCTCCCTCCTCTATTCTCCCTCTCTCTCCTCCCTCTCCCCCATCCTCTTTCCTCCCCCACCCTCTCTCCCCCCCCCCCCACTCTCATGCATAACTGATGTAAATAACACATGTGTAACAGGCTCTATAGTCTCCCCGCTTGCGCACAGCTTCAGTACAGGTAGGGAGCTGGTATTGCTGTTCAGGACGTGCTGACAGGTGCATGCGTGAGCTGCCGTTTGCCTATTGGTCGATATGTCCTTACTCGCGAGTGTACTTAAAGTGAGTGTCCTTAAACCGGGGTATGCCTGTAGTGTGTGCGCCATATTGTATCAATGTATGAAGTCACTTTCTGGGAATAATCTCAATATGCTCCTCTTTTGCACAAGGAGTGAGCCTAAAATATTGTACATGTCTTGCTTCTCCTCATAGGGACATATGGCATTTTTTTAGATTTGAATGTTTTGGCACTTCCAAACTGTTGACTCACGTTTGCAGTTTCCAAGTGATCTAGTTTTACCAGATTTCCTAATTACTGGTAATCTTTACTCTGTGCCAGGAGACGTTCTACACCTTTCCAAGCCAATTGGCATCTTAATGAATGAACTGCAAAGTATTTACTAAGCAATGTGGTGCCTTAACATACCTGGCGGTGCTGGATGAAACCTTACAGTCCATGCAAGTGAATGGGTCAAAAGGTGTATTCGAGAGCCAGAAGGTGCCATGGTGTAACATAGATTAGGTACATATGGACCTGTATTTTTAAGCTCTTCCCATGCCATTAATTTGTTGCATAGTTAATTGTCTTTTTTTCTCCAGAACAAAGATCTCCATTGGTAAGGAGCCTGCAGTGTTACAGTTATAGAGGTTAACTGGCGTTGTTGCATCATGATCACTCAGCTGCAAACACTATCTTAATGGTACTGGGGAATAGTCCCTGAGTGATAGTAAGCTGCAGCTTTAGTATCTCCGGGGTTGACTCCAGAGCCCAACACATTGCCAATGTTTTAAATGAACTCTGTCTGTGTTTGCTCTGGAGATCGAGTCAATGCCTGGACTCTTACACCAAGGGCTAGATGTACTGTTCTGGCATTGGCACTGGTTTTCTAGAAAGGTTCTAGATCTCTCTAGAACATATCAAGATGAAAAAAACTTGTGGGTTTTAACGTCCATGCTTCTGGGAAAATAGGTTTACTGGACAGACCCAACCATGTCATTTTGAGGGTAATTATTAAGACCTCAATCTCAGCTGATCTCACCTGATCTCAGCAAGGATTTGAAGGAAGTAGCTCATGTTCAATGCAACTTCTCTACATAAACCAATGCTACAATGACGAAAATTCCATTAATTGCAGTGACAACACAAATTCACAACAACAACACATATATTCCCAACAACAGGTGATACAGTAACACAGGCACAGAAGCTACAGTATCTTTAGCCTATTCAGTGTGTTCCTCCCACAACTGAGCTAAACATAACATTGATTATTAGGAAATATTCATCATTTCGTTTTTGACAAGCGCTTGATGGTAGGATACGACTTTGCATCACTTAGTAAATATGGCCCTTAATCCTACACAAGAGAAGAAACATAACACCACCGTTTCTTCTACCTCCACTATGATAAAATGATAAGAGTGATAAATATTTTTTTATAAGGTCACATGTAGGAATATTTATTAATGAGGTAATGTGCAGATTCTTTACAAGGTACAAAAGTATTGTTGTAGATAGATGTACCGTAAACACTTCTTCGTTGCTGTTCTATATTTACAGTGAAAGGCGTCTCACCACAATAAAATCCCCTTTTAGATTGTAAGCTCTTCGGGGCAGGGACTCCTTTTCCTAAATGTCACTTATGTCTGAAAGCGCTTTTTCCCTTTATGTGTTACTTGTATTATTTGTTATTTATATGATTATCACATGTATTACTGCTGTGATGCTCAATGCACATGAATGGCGCTATATAAATAAAGGACATACATACATTTAGTAAGCAGAATTACCACTCCCTATGGGAAGCACAGTTACCAATGTATTAACACTCATTCACTTGGATGTTGGACACTTGGATGTTGTTGCATCATTAACTGCGTGTTACCCAATTTTCACGGTGTTGATTAAGAGTATTGTTTGTTAGAAACACCCATGTGCTTTTATTCAGGATGAGGCTGCAATAAACTGTTCTGCAGAGACATACACAACATGATTGACAGAAACTTCAAATTTTAAAAGATTTAAAAGAGTCCTTCCCAGATGCCCGTATGAGTTTATCTCATATAACGTTAGTATCTTGCCTTCCCAGCATGCTCTGCTCTTTATTTAGTTTTTCAGTGTTGCAAATCATTGGTTTTCTTATACTGTTGTGTCCAAGGTTACCATGGTAACCTCGGACTGCATTGTGCTCCAGAGAGAGCTCCATTTTGACCTCCCGGATACTTCATATTTTAACCGCTCATGTTTCTGATTTTAAAGCGGAAGATAAGATATTTTATAGTAAATATAAAAAATATGGTGACAAATGAAATAAAAATGGCATTCTGTGCAGACGGCTGCTTTAAGTTTCTTTTTAGGTTTGTTCTACAATAAGTTGCTGGCCCCTCCAGGAGGAAGGAGAGCCAAGAGTTCACATTCTGTCCCTACCGGGTCAAGTGCTACTACAAAGCTTCTTCACGAACAGGGTTTTCCTCAGGACCATTTTCACGTCCCTATTTCTTAGGCTGTATATGAATGGGTTCAACATGGGTATGACAAGTGAATAAAACACAGAAGCTGACAGATCCTGATCCTGGTAGCTGGAGTTGGGCCTCAAATACATGAAAAGAACACAGCCGTAGAACAACGAGACAGATACCAGGTGGGAGCTGCAGGTGGAGAATGTTCTGCTCCTTCCGCCTGAGGAACGGATTTTTAAGATAGCCTCCAAGATGAAGACGTAAGACACGACAATGGCCAGAAGACAGCAAGTGGTGATGGAACCAGTGAAGGTGAACAGAAGAATCTCGCTGGTGAATGTTTCCTTGCAGGAAAGCTTTAAGAGCGGTTGTATGTCACAAAAGAAGTGGTGAATGTCCGCCCGGCAGAAGGGAGAGCGGAAAGTGAACACAGTGTGGATGATGGAGTGAAGGAAGCCACTGAGATGTGATGTAACCACTAGCTGAAGACAACGGCGCTTGTTCATTACCATGGTGTAATGCAATGGGCTGCATACTGCCACATATCTGTCGTACGCCATAAAGGCAAGGAGAAAGCATTCTGAGCTCCCGAAGGCCACCGCAAAACACATCTGAGAGGAGCAGCCCATCAGTGAGATGCTTGCGGTCTCCCTTAACAAGTTGGCCAGCATCATAGGACTGATGGTGGTAGCGAAACAGACATCAACCAGAGACAAGTTAAACAGGAATATGTACATGGCAATGTGAAACCGAGGAGTGGTCCATATTATGACTGCCATACCGATGTTACCCAGGACTGTTAGAGCATAAACTGTTGAGAACAACAAAAAGAGGGGCATCTTAAGTTCCTCGGGATCGGTGAATCCCAGAAGAACAAACTCAGACACGCCAGTAGTTCTGTTCCCCCCATTCATTTCCTTAAATCACATTGAGAAAGCAGAGCTGAAGTCTCTTGAAAAACACTCCCAGAAAGGAGGGACCACGTCCTTGAGGGTGGAAAGAATAATTACATAGGGTCATTAAAAACATAAAACGTGTTTGCACACTCCCACAGATAATGTAAGGGAAGGAAAATGTGTAGGGGAAAGCAACATATGGATTCTTGGGGTCTTATCTCTTGTTCCAAAGTTTTCCGTTTGCTTTTAGTTTTACTACTAATGAGGGCAACATTTTGGGGGAAACTGGAATGAGCCGACTTCTGGCACTGTTTCCCAACGTAAAGTAATATAGAATAAGTTATAGGAATTAACTAGATGGGTTTTTAACACATCTCTCCTAAAAATAGCTGTTAAAACGTGTGCCGGCATTAGTGCATTGCCACAGGTTCAACATCTGAATACAAAGTCACATATAAATATATATATATATATATATATATATATATATATATATATATATATATATATATATATTGAATGTAAATTATGACAGCAGATTCCTAACAACACACAGATGGTCAAAAATAATTAGCACAGATGACCTGTAAAAATACATTGTACAAAATTATATTGGGAACTCGGATGGTAGTAATAATAAAATGGTGAGTGTGAAAATGTGAAAAAAATAATAAAGAAAAAAAGAAAGAATGAAAATTGTATATGAAAAAACACAAAAATAAAATGTATATCAATAAAAACCAGAATATAAATAAAAATTGTGTGTATAAAATGGATAGGAAGTTTGTGTTCCTTCACATATATAATAGATGATTTTGTATGGAAATTGGAACGTCTGGGCTGCTTCTTCTTTGAGGTCAGCAACCTCCCAGCGAATTCTAATAGAGAATTTCTCTTTTTTCTATATATATCTATATATATAGATATATATTTATATATATATAAATAAAAAGAAACACCAACTAGAGGTAAGAAAGAAATCTTAAACGTTGCCTAGATCTGTCACCTATTATACGTAGATGTCGCACTGACCTTTAACTGTGGCACCTATTATAAATGTCGCTCTGACTTTTAGCTGTATCACCTATTATAGATGTCGCTCTTTTAGCTGTATCACCTATTATAAATGTCGCTCTGACTTTTAGCTGTATCACCTATTATAGATGTCGCTCTTTTAGCTGTATCACCTATTATAGATGTCGCTCTTTTAGCTGTATCACCTATTATAGATGTCGCTCTTTTAGCTGTATCACCTATTATAGATGTCGCTCTGACTTTTAGATGTCTCACCTATTATAGATGTCGCTCTTTTAGCTGTATCACCTATTATAGATGTCGCTCTTTTAGCTGTATCACCTATTATAGATGTCGCTCTTTTAGCTGTATCACCTATTATAGATGTCGCTCTGACCTTTAGCTGTATCACCTATTATTGATGTCGCTCTTTTAGGTGTGTCACCTATTATAGATGTCGCGCTGACCTTTAGCTGTGTCACCTATTATAGATGTCGCTGACTTTTAGGTATGTCACCTATTATAGATGTCGCTGACTTTTAGGTGTGTCACCTATTAAAGATGTCGCTCTGACCTTTTTCATTTGGCTATTCCAAGGCTTTAGCAGATATAATAAACTGTCCCTGTTCTGGGACTGGGAGTGCACAAAGAATTGGAAAAGACAAACTCACAAACACATGAACCCTCTCGCAATCAGGACTTACTGTGGACAATTGTGCCTCTCAGGGTCTCGTTGTCTTTTGTAGGTGATCGGTGGAAATCTGTTTAATTGTATATTCCTTTGTGGCGACACCACCAGATGCAGCGATCTCTTCCTGTTGCGGTTCATCCTCTTTTATGTGTTTGATGCCACAGATTTTTTTTTATCTAACTGCTTTAAAAAAAAACCCCAGTAGGTTTAAGTCTATAGGGAGACTTGAGATACTGGAAGAAAAACCTGTTTACTTCACTCTGTATCCTCCATGGGAGATTGTATATGTACCTCTATCGCTGTAGGGCTGTACTAGGGGTATTGGTAGAATGCCTGTCTATCATAATACACAAAACAACAACTAAGCCTGTGTCACAGACGCCAAACAATTCCATTTAATCCCAGGTTGGTCAGACTTGATGTGTCATACTTACTTACCTTTACCTCCATCCTATGGGATCCCACTGACTATCCCTGTGTGACTCGGTGTTCCATTGGTCTCTTCAGTCATTTTGTCACTCTACAGAGGGAAGGAGAGACTTGGTGGCTCATAAATCATATCTATCTCACTGTCCCAGTGTTACCCATAGTTTGTTTGTATAGTATGGTGGGATGTGTGTAGCGCACTTTCCCCCACCCCCTGGGAGATAAGGCGTCTACGGTGTGTGTGATGTTTTAACTGTGGCTCGCAAGAGACCTGAACCTCCGCCACGGGGAGCCTGGGGTGTACCTGATTCGTTATGTAACAGCGCCTCCACCTGCGCGGGATCACCCCATGCAGGACCATATATGTACAACACACACATTGATGCAACAGAACAATGAAGCTTTACTATGAACATATACGAAATGCCAAACAATGATAACAATAATACTACTGGTTACAGCTAACCATCCAACCACGCAGGGCAATGACCCACCACTGTGTAACCCACACTGTGTCCACAGTACCTGATGGGGCACTCAGGCACCCAACCACCCAGATGTCCACGAGGATATAACGCCTCCCACTCCAGTGTGTGTGACCGCACGGCCCACTATATAAAGTGTAAGAACAGTTGGTGCACTTTCTGTATAGGTACCTATAGTGAAAAAAGAAGCGCAATATAATGCTAACTAAATAAATACTAAAAACCAATAATACCAAGTGAACAATGTGCTCGTGTGTCGTAGTGAACAAATCACTCACATGGATCGTAACAGGAGAATAACTGGTCGCTTGCAACTCTTTCTTAAAGAATACGTAAAGAGGACATAGCGTAACACAGTTTAATACACATGCAAATGAAACTAAAATGGGGAAAGGACACACTCACATTCTCCGAAGTATCAAAAGCATTGAGTGCTTTAAGGGCACACTCTCGCCACTCCGGATCACCCGAAATCCTCCAGAAGGAAAAGTCCTCAGATATACTGCCCCGCGCCTCAGACTTAGATCAGCCGATCCTCGCGGTCAATGGGGCCTTCGTCTGCACTTCCGCATCTGCGCGCGCATACAGGTACGGTGGCACGTCGGGGAAAGGACTCCTTCTCACCGGCTACGGGATCCTCAGGGGGTCAAAAAAGTTTTTTTGGGGGTGGGGGATTTTTTTATGTATTCGGGGGTGGGAATCTTTTTTGTATTCGTGAGGGGGGGGGGTTGATTTTTTAATACATATTTTGTAGGGGGGGATTGGGTGAGGGGGAAGGAATGAGTGAGGAGTGGGGTAATTGATGGAGGGGGGGAAGAGTGAGGGGAGAGCGGGGTTGTAAGAGGGGGTGAATGAGGGAGTGATTGAGGAAAAGAGGGAGTAAGAGAGACGCAGCGGAGAGAAATACATGCCGGGGGAAGGGATTGAGTGATAGTTGGGTAATTGATGGAGGGGGGGATAGAGAGGTGAGAGGGGTTGCGTTAGGAAGAGAGGGAGTGAGACGGAGGGGAGAGAAATACATGGAAAGAGGAGGGGGGGGGGGAAATAGAGGGGGCTCGCAGTACTGCCAACACCAGGGGGTGGGGGGGGGGGGGGCATAACTCTAGTCCTGGGCCGCGGGAAATCTGTTTGCCGTCCTGAGTGTCAGCGCCTTGTGACCTTGGGCAAGTCACTTTATCTCCTTGTAGCTCAGGCAAAAACATAGATTGTTACCTCATCTACCCAGGGTCTCTCTGTAGAAATCCTACACACTACATATATTTGTAATTGTGTCATTGTGAAGCACTTTGAGTCCCGTTGGGAGACAAGGGCTACATGAAATAAAATTATTAAAATAAATGTATTATCCTGAACATTACCCGACCCCTACATTTTTATAGGGTTGGGGTTTATAGACTACTAGCTGAGAGACCCGGCATTGCCCGTGAGTTAAGGAAAGGGGGGGGGGGCAGAGGGGGGGGGAAGGGGGGGAGGGGAGGGGGGGGGACAGTGGACAGGAGGAGGGGAGGGGGGGGGACAGTGGACAGGGGGGGGACAGTGGACGGGGGGGACAGTGGACGGGGGGGGACAGTGGACGGGGGGGACAGTGGACGGGGGGGGGCAGTGGACGGGGGGGGGCAGTGGATGGGGGGGGACAGTGGACGGGGGGGGCAGTGGACGGGGGGGGCAGTGGACGGGGGGGGCAGTGGACGGGGGGGACAGTGGACGGGGGGGGCAGTGGACGGGGGGGGGCAGTGGACGGGGGGGGACAGTGGACGGGGGGCAGTGGACGGGACAGTGGACAGGAGGGGGGGGGACAGTGGACAGGAGAGGGGGGGCAGTGGACAGGAGGTGGGGCAGTGGACAGGAGGGGGGGACAGTGGACAGGAGGGGGGGGAAAGTGGACAGGAGGGGGGGCAGTGGACATGAGGGGGGGAGACAGTGGACAGGAGGGGGGAGACAGTGGACAGGAGGGGGGGGGAGACAGTGGACAGGAGGGGGGGAGACAGTGGACAGGAGGGGGGGAGACAGTGGACAGGAGGGGACGGAACAGTGGACAGGAGGGGACGGGACAGTGGACAGGAGGGTACAGTGGACAGGAGGGGACGGGGACAGTGGACAGGAGGGGACGTGGACAGTGGACAGGAGGGGGACGGGACAGTGGACAGGAGGGGATGGGGACAGTGGACAGGAGGGGACGTGGACAGTGGACAGGAGGGGGACGGGACAGTGGACAGGAGGGGGACGGGACAGTGGACAGGAGGGGGACGGGAGAGTGGACAGGAGGGGGATGGGACAGTGGGCAGGAGGGGACGGGAGACAGTGGACAGGAGGGGACAGGAGACAGTGGACAGGAGGGGACAGGAGACAGTGGACAGGAGGGGACGGGACAGTGGACAGGAGGGGACGGGACAGTGGACAGGAGGGGACGGGGACAGTGGACAGGAGGGGACGGGGACAGTGGACAGGAGGGGACGGGGACAGTGGACAGGAGGGGGACGGGACAGTGGACAGGAGGGGGACGGGACAGTGGACAGGAGGGGGGGGAGACAGTGGACAGGAGGGGATGGAGACAGTGGACAGGAGGGTACGGGACAGTGGACAGGAGGGGACGGGACAGTGGACAGGAGGGGACGGGGACAGTGGACAGGAGGGGATGGGGACAGTGGACAGGAGGGGTCGGGGACAGTGGACAGGAGGGGACGTGGACAGTGGACAGGAGGGGGACGGGACAGTGGACAGGAGGGGGACGGGACAGTGGAAGGGAGGGGGACAGGACAGTGGACAGGAGGGGGACGGGACAGTGGACAGGAGGGGGAAGGGACAGAGGACAGGAGGGGACGGTAGACAGTGGACAGGAGGGGACGGGAGACAGTGGACAGGAGGAGATGGGAGACAGTGGACAGGAGGGGACGGGACAGTGGACAGGAGGGGATGGGGACAGTGGACAGGAGGGGACGGGGACAGTGGAAAGGAGGGGATGGGGACAGTGGACAGGAGGGGATGGGGACAGTGGACAGGAGGGGGACGGGACAGTGGACAGGAGGGGGACGGGACAGTGGACAGGAGGGGGACGGGACAGTGGACAGGAGGGGGATGGGACAGTGGACAGGAGGGGGACGGGACAGTGGACAGGAGGGGGATGGGACAGTGGACATGAGGGGGACGGGACAGTGGACAGGAGGGGGACGGGACAGTGGACAGGAGGGGGACGGGACAGTGGACAGGAGGGGGACAGGACAGTGGACAGGAGGGGGATGGGACAGTGGACAGGAGGGGGACGGGACAGTGGACAGGAGGGGGACAGGACAGTGGACAGGAGGGGGACGGGACAGTGGACCGGAGTGGACGGGGGAAAGTGGACATGAGGGGTCGGAGGACAGTGGACAGGAGGGGACGGGGACAGTGGACAGGAGGGGACGGGGACAGTGGACGGGGACAGTGGACGGGAGGGGATGGGGACAGTGGACAGGAGGGGACGGGGACAGTGGACAGGAGGGGACAGGACAGTGGACAGGAGGGGACGGGACAGTGGACAGGAGGGGACGGGACAGTGGACAGGAGAGGACAGTGGACAGGAGGGGACAGTGGACAGGAGGGGACGGGACAGTGGACAGGAGGGGACGGACGACAGTGGACAGGAGGGGACACGACAGTGGACAGGAGGGAATGGACGACAGTGAACAGGAGGGGATGGATGGCAGTGGACAGGAGGGAACGGACGACAGTGAACAGGAGGGGACGGACGGCAGTGGACAGGAGGGGGGGGGGACAGTGGACAGGAGGGGGGGGGACAGTGGACAGGAGGGGGGGGGACAGTGGACAGGAGGGGGGGGACAGTGGACAGGAGGGGGGGAACAGTGGACAGGAGGGGGGGGACAGTGGGGAGGACAGTGGGGAGGAGGGGAGGACAGTGTGGAGGAGGGGAGGAGAGTGGGGAGGTGGGGGGACAGTGGGGAGGTGGGTACAGTGGACAGTGGGGAGGAGGGGGGGGGACAGTGGGGAGGGGGGGGACAGGAGGGGGGGGACAGTGGACAGGACGGGACAGTGGACAGGAGGAGGGCGGACAGTGGACAGGAGGGGGGATGACAGTGGACAGGAGGGGGGATGACAGTGAACAGGAGGGGAGGGTGACAGTGGACAGGAGGGGGGGTGAAAGTGGACAGGAGGGGGGGTGACAGTGGACAGGAGGGGGGGTGACAGTGGACAGGAGGGGGGGGGTGACAGTGGACAGGAGGGGGGTGACAGTGGACAGGAGGGGGGCAGTGGACAGGAGGGGGGACAGTGGACAGGAGGGGCGGGGGCAGTGGACAGGAGGGGTGGGGGCAGTGGACAGGAGGGGGGACGGTAGACAGCAGGGGGGGGACAGTGGACAGGAGGGGGATGACAGTGGACAGGAGGGGGGATGACACACACACACACACACACACACACACACACACACACACACACACTGGTCGACAAATCACCAAAAAAGTGGACAGTGACACAGTGACACAGTGACACACACACACACACCATCTCTCCTTACGTCCGCCGCCATCTTAGTTCCTCCGCGAGGGAGGAAGGGTGTCCTTCCGGGCACCGCCATCTTAGTTCCTCCGCCAGGGAGGAAGGGTGTCCTTCCGGGCGCCGCCATCTTAGGCGCCGCGTGCGGCTGCCTGTCCCCCCGCCGGGGAGGGAGGGAGGTGAATGGAGCGGAGGTGAGTGCAGCACCGGGGAGGAGTGCAGCACCGGGGAGGAGTGCAGCACCGGGGAGGGGTGCAGCACCGGGGAGGGGTGGAGCGGAGTGCAGCACCGGAGAGGGGGGGAGCGGAGTGCAGCACCGGGGAGGGGGGGAGCGGAGTGCAGCCCCGGGGAGGGGGGGAGTGGAGCACCGGGGAGGGGGGGAGTGGAGTACCGGGGAGAGAGGTAGTGGAGCACCGGGGAGGGGGGGAGCGGAGTGCAGCACCGGGGAGGGGGGGAGCGGAGTGCAGCACCGGGGAGGGGGTGAGTGGTGCACCGGGGAGGGGGGGAGTGAAGCACCGGGGAGGGGGGGAGCGGAAGGGAGCACCGGGGAGGGGGGGAGTGGAGCACCAGGGAGGGGGGGGGAGCGGAGTGCAGCACCTGGGAGGGGGGGCGTGGAAGGGAGCACGGGGAGAGAAAGAGAGTGTGTGTGAGAGTGTGTGAGTGTGTTTGTGTGAGTGTGAGTGTGAGTGTGAGTGTGAGTGTGTGTGTGTGTGTGTGTGTGTGTGTGTGTTTGTGTGTGTGGCCTAGGGGGAAGAGAGTGGCAGTTGGGTGACGTCAGACCCAACAATCTGATTGGCCAGAGGCTGAGGACCAATCAGATTCACCGCAGATAGCACTAACCATTCGATTTTATATATTAAGATACAACTGAAGGGTTGTGACGCCCTTACTTGCACCTTGGGTTACCTGCAATTACAAAGTGCTATATTTTTGGGTTTACGGACACCATTGAACATGGTGTTCCCGACAGCTACAGAACAGAGACCCTGATCGAGCTGCAGATAGTCACCATGCAAGGACCTCAAAGTTCATATCAGGGTTGTAACTGCCAGAAGGGGGCAAAAACAGCTGGAGGAACTTTCTCTCTCTATAAATAAATACAGGAATCAAAACAACTAAATCAAAAAAGCACAAGCACTTTATTTTGCCCACTACAACAAGAAGTAAGCAGGGCCACCGATGGGGGGGGGGGGGGGGAAGCCGAGAGAAGCGTCTCGGGCCCAGTGGCTGCGGGGGGCCTGGCCGGCACTGGAAGTTCTTCTTTGTATAGCTGCCAGTCCTCTCGTTGCCCCCGGTCCCCGGCTCTCCCCAACTGCAGGCCTCCCTCACTGTATCGCGGGAGTCTCTGACGCCGGTGCGTGCCGAGCCTCTCTCTCATGCCAGAAGTTGGGCCCAGGTCCGGCACACACCGGCATCAGAGAGAGGCCCTGTGCGCACCGGCGTCAGCTCGCGCGGTACAGTTAAGGAAGCCTGCAGCTGGGAAGAGCCAGGGCCCAGCGGCAACAAGAGGACTGGCATCTGGACAAAGATGTTTGGCCCGGCCAGAGATCGGGCCCAACTGCTTTGTCCAGCCACCGAGCCCTGACTCTCCCCAGCTGTGGGCCTCCCTCACTGACCAGTGAAGGGCCCCCCCTCTAACATCAGAACGCACCAGCATGGGAGAGAGGCCCGGCCTGGGACATTGAGAGAAGCCCGCACAGTGTTGGAGAGCCGGGGCTTGAGACCATCTCCCTAAGTATGTGTTTTGTATGTATTTGGGGGGTGTTTTTTTCTTTCTGTGTATGTATTTGGTGGGGTTCCAAGTATTTGTGGTTGTGATTTTTTTGTATTTATTTGGATTGTGGGGGTTCTACGTATTTGGAGGTGGGTGTGTTTTTTGTATTTATTTGGGGTGGGGATTTTTTGTATGTATTTGGGGTGTTTTTTTTTTTTTTTTAATAATTCGGTTATTTATCCACTTGATTTGCTTTTAGTCTCCACTCTTATAGTTGTGATCTCTTTAGACATACTGTCGACTATTCAAATTGAGCATTTATTCTGTAAACAGTGACTTATTGAGTAATTGATATAATTAGTTCCTTATTAACAACTCTGGGTACATCGAGGACACATATAACTATATCTAATGACTGGGGAGGGGGATGTCTCGTTCCCATTGGCTGCACCCACTTTGGATAATACCAAACTGCCTTTGGGAGGACTATTTTTAAAGTTTTTTTTTTACACTGTTTTGTTATAACTCTTTATATTTCATTAGACATTGAATTAAACATTACTTTTTAATTGATACATTATACTCACACCTGACTCCAGAGTGCAAAATACAGTGCTTGTTCTTTTTGATTTAGTCATTTCAGAAGAAGGAAAGATAATGAAACAAACAAATGTGTGAGGATAAGATAAAGATAAAAGGGTAAAAATAATAACCCTGTGAGTGAGCAGAGTATAGATAGGAGAAATGAAAACTAGTTCTGTGCATCAGCGTGCAATGCAAAAAATGGAAGATGGCAGGATCACCGTTAGTACAGAGAAAAGCATGGAACATGTAGGTCAGAATTAAATATACTTTAGTTTCGTCTGTGCGAGTGGAAAGTGTTTTTTTTGTTCCAATATTTTTTTATTGGAAATATATAAACAAAAATACAAGGTCGTCATGAGCACATGACTGTAGTTGGTACAGGTAGTTTCCAATAAACATTTTAACTTTTTAACGAGTAGGAGGGGGGGGGGTGGAGGAGGGGGGAAACAAACAGACAGGGAGGGAAGGGTGTAAGGGGGGAGGAGGAAGGGGGGTGGGGGTTTAGAGGGGGAAGCCCCTGTGACATGGACCCAGGCCAGCCACGGGGGTCAAGATTCCAGCCACGGGTCCCAGGTTTTTTGGAACTGAGGCAGTTTTTTATGGAGCATCGCTGTGAGTCTCTCCATGGTCATGACTGCATTGACCCTTTTGACGACTGTGCCTCTTGTTGGAGCTTTTATCTGCTTCCAGGCCGCTGCTGCCGAGCATCTGCCGACTGTGAGAATCGAAGGGATCAGCCTACCCAGTGGTGTGGGGATGTTTTCGATAGATTTGCCAAGCACGGAGGTCTAAGGGGATCTTGAGTCCCGTGGTCTCATGTATTAGCTTTTGAGTCACGGACCAATATCTCTGAATCTCTGGGTATGACCACCAAATATGGGCCATGTCCCCCTTTTGACCACATCCCCTCCAGCACAGGTCAGGTGTACCGGGGAAGATCTGGGTGGAAAGTGTTTTAAAGGATAAGCGGGAAGGGAGAAGACTGTTTAGTTTGACAGTAAAGATGAAAGCAGAAGGATAGCCATACATGTCAAAAAGAGTTCAAAGAGGAGAAGAATGAAAGACCAAACCCAGTAAATGGAACACACAAAGATCGGCTGATGAAGAAAAGAGTTTTATTTGAGAATCAGAGTACTACTGATAGTCTTTTTCAGGGAAGCTTTGACCTCCTTATTTCTTAGTGTATAGATGATAGGGTTCAAGGCGGGAGTCACCACTGCATAGATAACAGATACCAACTGGTCCTGATCCAACGAGTAGCTGGAGGTCGGCCTCATGTACATGAAGCTGATGCTTCCAAAGAAGAGGGTGACCACGACCAAGTGAGAGGTGCAGGTTGAGAATGCTTTACTCTTCCCCCCCTTTGTATGGATCTTCAGGATGGCAGAGATGATATGGGCGTAGGAGACCAGGGTCAGCAAAAAGGAGCCCACTCCAAGAAATCCTCCAACTGTGAGAATGAGGATCTCATTTAGGAAAGTGTCAGAGCATGCAAGCTTCAGCATGGGTGGAATGTCGCAAAAGAAATGGTGGATCCTGTGTGAGCCGCAGTAGGGCAACCGAGCTATGAAGGTGGTGTGTATGATTGCGCTTGTGAAGCCGATGAGCCAAAGGCCTGTGACCAATTGGAGGCATGTTCTTTTGTTCATGATGGTGGTATAGTGCATGGGGTTACAGATAGCCACATACCGGTCAAAGCCCATGATGGAGAGAAGCAAACACTCTGTGCTGCAACAGGAGACATAGAAGTAGAGCTGAGTCATGCACCCTCTGTGTGAGATCTCTGTGCTCCCCCCAAGTAGATCCACCAACATCTTGGGAACGGTCACTGAAGAGTAGCAGATGTCCAGGAAGGAAAGGTTTCCCAGGAAGAAGTACATGGGGGTGTGGAGCTGGCGGTCCATCCATAAGGTCGCAATTATGGTGAGGTTTCCACCAAGCGACATGAGGTACAAAAGCAGGAATATTAGAAAGAGAAAGGACTGCATGCCATGGTCAATGGACAGTCCAGCCAGAGTGAAATCCGTCTCTGCCGTCCAATTCGGCCATCGCATTGTATCAGTTCATACCACCTGTTTGGTAAATAACATATCATGGTTATTTGACTGACCTCTATCAGAGTTAAGTAGCCTCATACACTGTAAAAGTTTTATAATCATCAAATAGTTTTTTAAACCAGAATGAGGCACCATATACATAAGCACAATACCAACATATATGGTACACAGGCAGAAGACATTTGGCAGCCGTGGGTAGGAACCTCCTTGTCCCTTCCAGTCCTCATCTTAATGCCGGCACACTGATGAATACGGTCCTGCTCTTCTTATACTTGGAATAATTTATTAGCACAGGAGAGGAGCGTGGCAGTACAGTATTTATAAGTGCGTCACTAAGCAGCTGAGAGAGCGGTGAGAAGGTCCCATCAAGGTCAGTAACATCTCTCCTCCCTCAGCTCTGGGGAGTGAGGGGAAGTAGGCTGCTAGGGTGGGCCAACAGGTTGGTGGTGGTATTTTAGGCCAACGAGGGTCGCATGAGGTCCCTAGACAACCGGTTGCCCACTGATTGTGTAAACGAAACCTAGACTTCTACACTACCTGACTGCCACCCAACCATAGATAACAATATTATTATTTTTTTAGATAACCCTTCAAGACTGTTCCACGACCAGAATTTATTACGCCTACACTTACAATCTAATTTTTACTCCTGCATCACTCAAATATTTATTTGCGCAAAGCACATACTGTAACACAATAAAGATTGGGTTTAGTATGAAAATGAAAAGATAAGTCATACCCTAGATCAGGGAGGAGCGAGATTTTTCGGGGGGGCGGGCGGGCGGCGGTTGCAGAAGCCCCGCGCTCTTCCAAGGCATTTCAATTAAATGCCGGGGGACCGTGCGAGGCCTCTGCAACTTCACTTACCATGATTCAGAGGCTTGCTTGGAGCGTCACCATGGCAACGCGGCATCAATTGACCCCGCGGCATCATTTGATGCCTATCGCCATGGAAACGCGACATGTGACATCACGGCACAAATAGGTAAGGGGGGCGCGAGCACTGGGGAGGGTGGGGGTGGGAGTAGGCAGGGGGGTGCAGCTCCAGAAGTTTGTGCACCCCTGCCCTAAATAACCCTTTAGAAGGGCAGAAGGAAATAATAAATGTACAGTAAACTACCCCTTTTAAAACACACAAGAAAAATAGATTTCATATGAAAATAGTATTTCACTTTATTATGGTTTATGAATGCAAGCACAAATATCACAGGGCATATATAATACATAGAAGCTACTGTAGTTGGGGTCTCGTAGCCAGCAGCAATTAGAGAGTTACATTGATCAATAGTACTGAAGCAGTTTGTAGAAAAACACAAATTTAAAGCAGTTGTTCAAGTTGCTCTTTAAAAAAAAAATAACAATAATAATTCTCCATTCTATATGTGCATCAATACAAACTACACACTGACAAGTGATTAGCTAAGTTGCCGATCGATCCATTCTCCTGTAATCGATCGGCAAAGATTCGGCTTGGGGGTTCACCAACTTGCTGTCAGTGCAGCAGAAGAGGACCAAAGATGCAAAGTTGTGGGGAAGATCATGTGACCAGGTAGTCACTAGATACATTTGGTGCACTGCTAGAGAGAGGGGAGGGCCCAAAAAGGGGTGTGTGTCAGAGCCTGTTTCAGAAAAGAAAGAGGATGTGATTTTTTTTTGTTTTTAAATGCTACAAATATTTTCTCATAGCACACAACTGATTAATTTAAAAAAACAAACAAAAACACACATGCAGGATATTGCTTGAACGGTAGCTTTAAGAGGGACCAGTTTACATTAATATTTCCTCAAAACAGGAGACTGCCTGGGACTTTGCAACAGGATTTGTGATCAGGATGTCGTTTCCCAGAATCCCTAGCTGCAGTGGAAGCACTGTATGCCAAGAGATGATGGAGAAAAGCAGGATTACAGACCAGTCAGACATATGAATGTGCTCACCAGGGAGATTTGTTTTTACTGATCAGGATGAAAATGCTAAATAATTTCAGTTTTACAAACACATTTCTGGGGAACTGTCTAAATGGGGTGTGGGTTTAAATGGGCACTGTCACGCTTATGACAAGATATAATGAACACCAAATATCTGGGTTGAACTGAACGAGGCTTAGATATAATAAAATATAATTTATTCCTTGAAAAAGGTGAACACAGCAATATAGTACAATTAACAGGCAAGAAGGTAACACTTACTTAGGGTTGGGGAATGGAGAAGTATCAGCTGGCAATTCTCCAGCAATCTGGTGACATTCCAGGTGGAATCAGAAGAACAACTAAAAACTGTAGGGTTGACACAGTTTATATACCTGTGTAACCCTATTCGTAACATTGAATGCAGACTATTGGTGAACTATTATCTGTATCCAATCCCTAACGTGGAGACACAGATTAACCCATGCCCCTTAACCCATGCCCCCCAGCTAGTTAGCCCATGCATACTGGGACTCTGAGGGTCTTATTTCTGTAGCCACATAATTAAATCAGGGGCGATGACCAGTCTACCAAATGAAGTAGCTGATAGGATCTGCATTGTTTGTAGGTGTAGACATAACACTTACAAACCACTCCAGTTTGATGATTCTCCGCCCTAAGGTAACAATTAGAGTGGCAGAGTCTGTTGATTAGTACTTGGTTCCTAGTGTAAACAATCAGGGAAGTTAACTTTTGATCACAGTGCTTATGCTCAATCATCCGGCTGCCCTTCATGACCTATTAGCCTAGCAGATGGAGTCTGCATTTTCAGAGCAGATCCAAAATACCATATACCCTTTAATATCTACACATATTAATAAGTTCCATTCTGGTGGGCTCAGTGGGTCGAAATTTGGCAGTTCTTAATGCCTACAGTGACTCCACACATTGGCCAAATTGCAACTCTCTGCGACCTCCAGAACTGGAGATACAGAAATGCACTTTAAAACATTAAAATACAGGATTATAGAGGAGCTGAACGAGCTGGTCATAGATCTGCATAGCTCCGCAAACATACCTGCAGAAACCTTCAGGAACCCCACTAAAACCGAGGGAAAACCCCCTTAGGAGACTGCCCAAAAGCCCCCAGTGCAGATAACCCGGTCCCTGGTCTCACACATCAACCCAAAAGGGGAGAAATAGCCTTACTTGAGCAGATGATACACAGCTCCACTCTCCCTGGTGAAACCAAGATGGCCGCCGGGACCGCGCGGCTCATCTAAAGGGACGATCCTAACCACGGCAAACGGCCAAAAGGTAGGGAGCAGCCCTGTCGCAGCCGCGGACACGGAGGCTGGTCAATCTCGGCACCTACCGCAAGTAATTGTAGCCCCTCTCCTGAAAACGCGGCGCATCCCTGCTTTCCCGCCGAGGCTCGCGAAATGGCGCCGTCTGTTGTGTGAGCTATCTAGCTTACCTGCGTCCAGCCGAGGGGTGCAGTCCCTCGAGGGGGAGATCGGCGTGGGGCTTGCAGAATACAGGAGGGGACCTAGAGCAGTGGTGGGAGCGGAGAGAGGGGAAGGGGGAGCTCCGAGGAGGTGGAGAGGGAGAGGTACCATGCGTTCCAGCCTGAAACGCAGCTGTGTCCCAGCCGGATCCAAAATGGCCGCCGCTGGCCTGAATTAAAGGCACAAACACACACAAATAAATTCAGTGGCTGAAAATTGGAAAACAGAGCTTTGAATTGTTTTTACCAACACACTCTCTCCCCACTCCGACTCAGCCCCAATACCTACCCACCTACCTACCTAGGAGAAGGTCAACCCCCCCAGGGAAGGGGAAAAAAAAAAACCTAATAAATAAAAATAAAAAAAAAATGTGAATGAGCATGGTGCCTCAGGAATGAGGGGGCTCACGTCAATGTAAAAAAAGGAAATACAGAACTTACATCACCCAAACAAAATCAGCTTCAATTCTACAGTATAAATAAAAACGACCAATAAACAACAAATATGCCACCCACCAAAACACAAAAAAAAAACCCCACGGGAGGCCGCACTCTTCTTTAAAAAACCAAAGACAGGAACTAAAGATCAGGAAGCGTCTATCGCAGGCAAAGACGCAGAACCAGAGCCTGACTCCGAAGAAGAGACGGATACTCCGCTTACTCGCAAAGAAATGTTGAGGTTTGTCCAAGACATCAAAAGTTCCTTCCGCTCCGAGATGCAGAGTTTCCGTCAGAGTGTCAGAGAGGAAATAGCGTCTATAGGAGACCGTATCGTGGACTTGGAGGAGAAAGTGGACACCACCGCCTCTGCCCAGGAAACCCAAGCCCAAGAAATCCACGAGTTAAAAACACAAGTTAAAACAATTTTCGAAAAATTGGAAGATACGGAAAACCGATCAAGACGCAATAATCTGCGGATCAAAGGGGTCCCGGAGGAAGTGGACAATGCTCAACTGGACGCATATCTCATCCAGCTCTTTGGGTCTTTGTTACCAGAAATGTCGGAAGACATACTCCAGATGGACAGAGCACATAGACTGCCTAGACCTAGAGGCCTGGACCCCAAAAAACCACGAGATGTGATTACACGTCTACACTACTTTCGTAGTAAAGAGGAGATACTGAGAGCCGCTAGATCTACTCCAAGGATAGAACAAGACAACGTTCAGCTTCTCATTTTCCCAGATCTGGCTCAAATTACGCTGAACAAACGTAAAATGTTCGCACAGGTCACAAACACATTGCGAAATAACAAAATACTCTACCGTTGGGGTATTCCGTGCAAGATAATATTTATCTACCAAGAAAAAACATATATATTTCTCTCTCCAGAAGAAGGCGAAGAGAAATTGAGAGCACTGGGACTCCTTGAACCAGAGGAAATGGAGGCCTCCGAGCGGATCCAGCCCCCACCTAAACAACAGCGCCCAACATGGGTAAAGACCCCAACTTCACGAAGAGAAAAGAACCAGCACGCTTGAAATTTAGAGCTGATCAATCATTGAGTTTCCAGTTAATTTGACAGACTGACGGAATGTTGTTCGGAACATAAGATAGAGCTGAACCTGTCGTTTACTCCAGATAAGCTCTTTTTCTTGAACAGGAGTGGAGACACCTGGCATTAATTCACTAACTTGAACCACTCTCAAAGACCAAGGCGATCTGGTTAAGAAGAATCTCCCGAAGATAACTTCCCATACTGTGAAAGGTTTTAGTTTTGGTTTTAAAATACAGGCTACCACGAGGGTTGCTTTGGAAATGTTTTTTTTTTTTCTAAATTGACTGTGTTTCTAAATGGACTGCAAGTCCCAAAGCACCTAGAAACTGATAGACAGCCTGATCTAAGTTGAATGTTTCGTGCAGTTGACACATGTTGGTCCGGGTTTGGAGTTTTCGGGCTCGGTCCACGGGGCCGTCGGCGGGCCGGCTTCTGTGGGTGTCCCTGTTTCGGTGCGGGTGGCTCGGACGGTGGCTCTGTCTTTGACTGGGTCGCTGGATGGGCCGCCTGTGCTGGGGGGCGGCCCGCTGGTGGCTCTTGGGGCCCGGGTGTGGACGCCTTGGGCCTAATTCGAAACCGTTTTCTAGGTAAAAGTATGTCCTGGTTGCAGGATATCTATGTTATTTTTTTTTTTGCACTGTTCCGTTTGTGTCTCTCTTCCCCTATAGACTAAATATAGATTTTTAGATGGCCGAGCACTGGATGCCAGTCTGATCTACTCAATGTGAGAAAATGAAGGAAAGATAAGGTGATGTAAATAGTTACAATGTTTAATTTCCCCCTCGTTTTTCTGTATCCTGATGTGTAAGACTACACATACAATCCACCCCATACTTACCGGGGTGTTGCTTTTGATTTCTGCAGATTTGGCTCCCAAACAAAGGAGCATTGTGGCATTAAGCCGTTGGGCTGCGACCCGCCCCCCACAGGTTCGCGCATCCCGTAACTGCGATACAATCGCATCACGGGACCTGAGATGGTTGGCCCCCCCAAACATAGTTTGGAAACCGGGGTCCTCTTTTTACCCCACCCTACCTTGTCCACCCTTCCCCCACACCCAGTTCTACAAGCATTTGTTACTGCAGAAAGTTAATATGTGTATCTCTCAAGAAGTATGCTCACAATACAGACTGTTTACAATAGTTAAGATACTGTTTCATCTGTTATATATGTCATCACTCTGTTCACCTGTATCATAGACCTTTAAAGCATCACTATGCCGATTAATATAATTTCCCAAAACACCAAGGGCCTCAATACCCCCCCGTAAGAGCCGAATAGCCCTTTCAGAGGCCCAAAGACTAACAGGAGATATCATTTTGTTACAAGAAACGCATCTGAAAAAGGAGGATCAATCACTGCTGTACAGTAGCGACTACCCTCTAATCTATCACTCATCATCCCATACAAAAAAAATGGGGTGGCTACACTTTTCCACAAAAATCTAAATTTCAAGGTAGACAAAATTAAAAATGACCCTGCTGGGAGAATTTTAATTGTTACAGGATTACTAGACTCTACCCATCTGACAATAGCTAACATATATGCCCCTAATGAAAATCAAGAATCCTTTTTCCAGGAGCTCACAAATTTAATAAACTCTGTCCAGAAAGGTTTTCTAATTCTTGCAGGGGATTTAAACGCAATCATGGACCCAAATTTAGATACATTTCCTAGTCTCCCACTACCACCAAAGATAGCTCCCTCAACTCGTGGTCTCGTATCCATGACCAAAGATCTGATGGTGGTAGACTCCTGGAGATTAATGAACAACAAGGAAAAAGATTTCTCCTTCTTCTCTCACCCCCATAACAGCTATTCACGTATAGACTATATTTTAATTGACCAACAAATTAGCGATAACATCTCCTCAGCAATAATTGCCCCCTCTGCTTGGTCGGACCATTCTACAATTATAACTAAACTGGATGGCCTCACCACCAAAAACAAAACAAGGCTGTGGTCCTTAAACGAATCATTATTGTCGAACCCACAAAATCTCCAACAATTGGAAGAGGAACTGGTCCAATATTTTGATATAAATAACACCCCGGACGTTTCCCCTTTTACCCTATAGGAGGCCCATAAATCTGTGCTTAGAGGTAAGCTGATCGCTCTGGCTTCTCGGAAAAGGAAGGAAAAAGCGGAACACATTGTGACATTAACACAAAAGTTATCAGAACTAGAAAGTATCCATAAAGCAAATTCCTCCCGAAAAAACTATAGACAAATAATCTCAGTTAGAGGGCAATTAAATCTTTTGTTAGTGACAAACGCAGAGAGAGCTATACGAGGGACCCAACAAAAATACTATGAAAAAAGCAATAAGGCAGATAAAATGCTGGCACGTAAGCTAAAACAAAAGCAGGTTAAAGCTAGGATCCATAATATTTATACTAAAAATGGAAAGATATCTCATAGCCCCAAAGTTATAAGTGACGCTTTTAAGGAATATTATACATCTCTTTACAATCTGCCTGGCCCAGTGGGAGAATCGGCTAAAAACAAAAAAGCGAAAAAAATTCAAAACTTTCTAACCCAATGCCAGCTCCCCACACTGGAACCAGAAGATGTAATAAATCTTGAAAAAACTATACAACCCCCTGAAATCTTGGAGGCTATCAAATCTTTGAAAAATGGGAAGGCCCCTGGTCCGGATGGATTTTCAAATCTTTACTACAAAAAAATCTCCACAATACTCCTCCCACACTTAACCAATATATTTAATGAGATGCTTTTAGGCCTCCCCCCACCCAGAGATATGCTACGAGCAACCATAGTCGTAATCCCAAAATATGGAAAAGATCCCATGATGTGCTCTAGCTATCGACCTATATCTTTGTTAAATACAGATTTAAAATTATACGCAAAAATCTTGGCCACTAGATTAAACAATATTCTTCCAAGATTGATCCATCCGGACCAGGTTGGCTTTGTCTTGGGCAGAAAAGCACTTGACAACACAAGGAGGACGGGGAACTTAATACATGTAGCAAAACAAACCACACGCTCATCATTATTACTTTCACTAGACGCTGAAAAAGCTTTTGATCGGCTGGATTGGCAGTTTATGAAGGCCACACTTTCACAAATGGGATTTACTCCCAAAATCTTAAACAGCATAAACACGTTATACTCTGTTCCAACAGCCATAGTAAAAACGAATAACTCCTTGTCTGACCCTTTCCCAATATCGAACGGAACCAGACAGGGGTGCCCACTGTCCCCCTTGTTGTTTGCGTTGGCAATTGAACCATTAGCCTGCCAGATAAGAATGAACCCCAATATCACGGGTATCAATGTTGGACAGAAGGAATTCAAGATAGCTCTCTATGCGGATGACATACTATTGACGCTGTCAAACCCTCTTATCTCCCTCCCCAACCTTTTCCAAGCTCTATCTGAGTTCGGCTCTCTCTCAGGATACAAAATTAACCACTCTAAATCTATGGCTCTTGGCTTAAACCTTCCCAAGGAGATGGCAAAATTACTTCAACTTAATTTTGACTTCAAGCGGAATCAGACCCACATTAAATATTTAGGGGTTTAAATAACAAAAGACTACTCATCCCTATACAAAACAAACTTTAAACCTTTATTTGACCAAGTTGCAAAGGACTTGTCCACCTGGAATCCATACATCATACTGTATCTTGGTTCGGAAGGATCGCCACTATTAAAATGAACATTTTACCTAGAATACTGTACCTCTTCCAAAACTCTCCCAGTAAAGATTTGTCAGAAAGACCTAAACAATATTCAAAATAAAACTCTGAAATTTGTATGGCAAAATAGATGTCCTAGAATCCGCAAAGATATCCTTTATAAATCTAAGCTAGAAGCTAGAAGAGTTAATGATATTCTCATCAAAGGTAAAGTCCCTCCGTTCATCTCGTTACAAACGAGCCACGACATTCCCTCCACTGAATTTTTCAGATTTCTTCAAGTTAGGCACTATATTCAATCCATTTATAAGCCAAACCAACCACGTGTTGACGCTATATGAAGACTGGTGTGTACGTCAACCTCTTATGAAGGGCATTACTTCCAGGCTATACCATAGTTTGACGCCTGTCAAAAATAGCCAAATCCCTGATAAATATATGACATCCTGGGAGGAGGAGTTAAATACCAATTTGGACCTTGATGTCTGGAAAGATGTTTGGGAGGCTGCCTCCAAAAATTCTTCCTGTGTGGTGATTAAGGAGAATATTTACAAGCTAATATTTAGATGATATATGACTCCTACCAGGTTGAACTCTTTTCTCCCAGGTGTCTCTCCTTTATGTTGGCGTGGTTGTGGCAAACGGGGGAATATACTGCACATATTTTGGTCGTGTCCAAAAATTCAGCAAACATGGAGAGAAGTGTTTGCTTTAATACACAGGGTTCTGGGAATCACTGTCCCACAGGACCCAATATATACAGTATTGGGAAAACCAATGGCCAATCGTAACAAAAAAGAAATTAAAGTTATCTCCCAAATTCTAAATGCTACTAGATGCACCATCGCCAAAAACAGGAAACAACCGACTCCCCCATCCTTAAACCAAATCAATAACAAAATCTGGCATATAGTCTACATGGAAAAACTCACTGCCCACCTAACTGGTTCCACTTCTCAATTCTCAGAGACATGGGCTCCTTGGTTTAGACATGCAGGTATATCCCCATATTTAGACTAGATTATTCTGAACAGAGTGATTTAAGATTTAAGATTTATGATCTACGTTGTACCTCACCTGGTATTTAATATGTTATATGGTTTCAAATGCTGTCCCCTTCCCCCCTTCCCATACTCTCCTCCCCTCCTAATGTGTAATCAGATTATTTGCAATATTGTACCGTTGTATTGTTCCCCCCCTTTTTTTTTTCTTTTTGTACCCCTCTTACTTTTGGAAAAATGATTAATAAAAAACTTAAGTAATAAAAAAAAAAAAATACAGGATTATAATGAAACATGGGAACAGGGGAACATACATTTTCCTGACATGACAAGGTGTAAGCCACATTCCTGGACCGCAGTCCAGTTAACCCCTTGCCTCCCTGGTGAGGTCAGGGGGTGGCCATATGGGGTGCAACCTCTTTAATACCGGGCCAACCCCCTTCTCCCTCTCCCGGCACCGTTGACCCAAAGGCCAAGATTCACAAATCTCTGTTAGACTTTAATTTTGGAGATGGTAACAAAAAAAGGAACACGCATTTGGAAAGTGACAATTATCACTTTATTCACTAACATTTGTATCTTCAGAAAAATCCGGAAAATAATAAACAATGAACGATTGCAATACATCCTCCTGTAATTTAACACAATTTAAAATGGAGTTACAATGATGTCAAAATGTTGTAGGGGAGGGGGGGGGCTGCAATAGGATTTCTCAGAAAACTGCGTGGCAATAAATAATGTGACAGCAAAAATCCCAAAAATTAACGCATATCCAAATTCACCAAAACCCAACATTTCAACGTTATTATTCCTTTCTTGTTACTTATATCATGCTGCATTAAAGTACACACAGATACACAGCAAGCTCTGATGAACCCCACAAATTACCACATAATATATATGTATATAAGTGTCAGAAGGAGTGCTACTGAGCGTGGCTAAATGTATACAACAAAAAATAAAGAAGCCCAGAGCTACATCCAATATGACAAAACTACAAAGTGAAATACCTATATATCTCTTGAAAAAGGGTCATTTAGTTAAACCCTTTGGCCAAAGCATTTTAAGCCTGCGAGCCACATCAAGGCATGACCAAATATCGCAGGTCCTAAAACTAACTGATTAAAGTGTTCACATCTTTAATGCTCTCTAATATTTCATTTGGGGTTTTAGTTACATACAGTATGTTGGTCAAAGTATGATAAGCACCCAACACTCCGAGCCAACCCCAGATCTGACCAGTGATTCTTATCACACAACCTGGGAGACCAACCATGTGTCTGGGTGTCGAGGACGAGACATGATCAGAAATGGTGGACAATAGACTGTTAAAATGTGGTTATGTTAATAAAATAAAGAATGTGGAACTGGCAACAATGTGACCAGGAGTACACAGACAGAGATTTAAATGTATAACCGAAGACAAATGTATCATTATGTAAGAATGTAAACAAATGTTTACAAGCGTGCAAGATTCCCAATAATAAAAAAAAAGATTTAAAAAAAAAAAAACCCCCAGAACAAAGTAGCAGCCTAGAGACCTACTGTAGATCAGAGGTGAGCCATGGATCACCACCATCGAGCCTTTACTCGGTCCAAGAGATCTAGATCTCTACGCTGCTGCCTGTCCTTCTTCTGCTGCTTTGTTCTGTTTTTATTGGTAAATTAGTATGGATATTTTTCTGTGGACTTTTCCCCCATACACTGCCCTCGTTATGTTTGTTCTTTGTTTTTTGATGAACGGATATTACTGTTTTTTTCTTTATTATACGTGTTTGCTTATATCTTTTTGAGCGCTGGAACTTTCTCGTGTATTTATTTTCCCACCCGCCAACAGGTGGTTCCTTTGCACCTCTTATTTATATGGATTTAAATGATCTCTTATGGAGTGCCGTTTCCTCTCTCTCTTTTCCCCCCCAATATGTTATGATTAATTGGGAGAGGGAGCGGCTCATTGAGTAAAGACACTGACTGGCACTGAGTTTGGAGCAGGGGAGCCTGGTTCAATTCCTAGTGCCAGCTCCTTGTGACCGGGGGCAAGTCACTTTATTTCCCTGTGCCTCAGGCACCAACATCATAGATTGTAAGCTCCATGGGGCAGGGATTTGTGTCTGCAAAGTGTCTCTGTAAAGAGCTACGTAAAACTAGCAGCGCTATACAAGAACATGCTGTAATTAATAAGAAAGGGTATCATGACATTTTGGGGTTTAACATTGATCTTGTGATTTTTTTTTAAAGACCTAGTCGAATCCTCACAGCTTTCCCTGCTATCCAGTTAATAAAAATACAAGCTATAAAATATGCCTCACATGGCAAGGAGGTACCTGTTATAATGAATAGAAGTTTGTTGCCATATGTAAAACACAGCAGTCGCTTCCTGATTCAATTCTGCATCTCTGCTCTGTGCACCGAGCTGCCTCATTTAAAAGATTCACGCTCCCCACAGAATAAGTCACTGGGCTATAGGGACAGGTGACAGAGGGAACGTCTGGGACATGCTGATTTAGGGATAGTCCAAAAGTTCCTCTAACCCCTTGGCTGCTGGAATCCACTACTTGGTAATAGATGTGGTGTTGAAGTGATTAGTGGCACTGACCTCTACAGTAGGAGGGTTCTTCATACTGTACATGGAAATTGTTCTAAAAAAAATATATATAGATATAAAATATTATATTAAGTAGGATAGCTATATATGTATATGATGTTTAAGGAATATATATTAAGCTCTCAATAGGTTAAGATGTTTTAAGTTGTTTTTCTAATGGAGGATCTTAGGGGCAACTTGAAACTAAGTTATAGGATGTATATATATAAAGAAAAAGAAAGCGCAAGACCCTCAGTGTAGTATATAAAAATTAATTGAATTTATAAAACGGTGAGATATGCACATACAAGATACTGTATATAGAACAAATAGGCATTTAGGTATAATATTCTTTTCTTGGGGTTGAGGAGGAGCGCAGGATAAGCTCGTGATATGTGAAAAAATAAAAATATATATAGTGCAGATGGTAGATCACTGCTAAAAAGATAATCAATATATGAAATGAACTCACAAAAATCGTATTATATTACTGCATGTCAGAGATCCATCTCTCTCTGACTGGAGCCCTTTGTGTAGCTGGGGTCAGGATGCCTCTCAGTGGAGTGGATGATATGCAAGTGAAAGAAACCACAAATAGTGCATACTGTATAAACTATAAATATGTATTAGTCACAAATATTAAGGAAACTCACATTTTCCATAAATTGAATGGGTGGTGGAGAGAACCGCCGATAGAAGGGTGGTGGGGTGTAAGGCTGCTGCCCGGTGCTTCACTTTCACTTACACCTCACAGTGTAGTTCCGCATCAGTCTCTGCCGTCGCGTCACTTCCGGTTTTGCGTCACAGGTGAGGGCAGGAAGCCAAAATGGGTCTGGTGTCAGCAGTAGATTGCCAGTCCTTCAGTGAGCAAATTCTCTCCAAACTCTAACTCTACGTGTTTCGCACACTGCTTCGTCAGGAGTATGATTGTATGGGTGTGCTCTTGCATAATATATAGGCCCATCAATTAGTTAGAAAGAAATTTGTGTTTAATTTTAACCCCCTCAGCGCTCACACATAGCGCGAGGTCCAAAACCCATAGGGTGAATACATACATATATACATGGTTAAATAATCTTTATTAAACTTGCTACATATGAAAATAATTCTTTAAAAATTGTTTTTTCACAAACATGATATATGGGTATTTGTGTTGTATATATTAAAAATAGTATATACCCACTAAAATGCTCATAAGTATTATTGCTAAGAATACACTTGATGTGTATGGAGGTAGAGAGGTAAATGGAGGAAGAGGAGAGAGGAAAGACATAATTAATATTCAATCATACATTATAAAGTTTATAACCTAATATTATAAAAAAGCCTTAATATAGATTACAATAAATAAAATATATTTGTCAATACAAAGGGAGAATAAACACACTAGAAATAAAATAAGATATAATAGACTCATAAATTAAAAGGACAGTTAAAATGGACTGTAAAATTTAAGCTAAACTAAAAAAGCACAAATATCAATATCTACATTTAGACCTAAGGGGACATAGTCTGCATTTTGTGGATCCACTATGTTTCTCTTCTGGCCAGACTATTTAACCTATTGCCCCCCCGCCAGTGTTTATTAACTTGTTCTATACCCATATAGAATAGGTATTTCGGGTCAGAGTTATGAAAATTTAAAAAATGTTTAGATAGGTTGTGGCTGATGAGACCTTTCTTGATGTTGCCCACATGTTCCAATATGCGGGTACGTATTGGTCTAGATGTGCGACCAATATACTGTAACCCGCATGGGCATTGCAATAAATATATTACGTAATCCGATTTGCAGTTTATATAACTTTCTACAATAAAAGTCTCCCCTGTTGTTTTTGAGGTAAAATTAAACTTATCCTTTGATTTATATTTACATGCCGTGCATGAATAACAGCCATAAAAACCTATTGGTTTGTCGAACCAAGTATTAGTAGTGCCTTCTTTTTTGGTTTTAAAAGTAGTTGGTGCCAGTTTATTTTTGAGATTTGGTGCTCTTTTGAAAAGGATTTTGGGTTTCTCAGGAATATGGCCCCTAAGAACGGGGTCATTTTGTAAAATATGCCAGTGCTTGCAAATGATTTTTTTTATATCATTTGCATCTTTATTGTAAGGCGTAAGGAATGACATACTGTAGTTAGTTGCATTGTTAGTTGTTTTATCTTTGGTTTTATCCAATAATAGTTCTTCTCTTTGGACTAAATTTACTTTTTCAACGGCTTTCTTTAAAACATGCTCATTATAATTTCTATCTTTAAATCTGTTTAGGAGGATCTTTGACTGTTGTTGATACATTTCTTCTTCACTGCAGTTTCTTTTAATTCTTCGTAGTTGCCCGTAGGGAATGTTTTTTATCCATTGTGGATTGTGACAGCTATTTTCTAGTATGAAATTGTAGCTGTCGACCTTTTTAAAAAAGGTCTTTGTTTTCAACTCCCTATTTTCTATAAAAATGACTAGATCTAAAAACTCTACCTCGTTTTTGCTCCATTTATGAGTAAAAGAAATATTACGGTCATTGTTTTCTAGGGCCTCAAAGAAATGATGTAACTCTTCCTCACTCCCTTTCCAGATGAATATCACGTCATCAATAAATCTGTGCCAGGAGACGAGATTTGCACTGAGATCATGGGGTGGTATGAACTCCTCCTCCCAAATCCCCATGAAGATGTTAGCATAACTCGGTGCAAATTTCGTCCCCATGGCAGTGCCGCATTTTTGAAGATAAAATTCATTATTGAACCAAAAGAATTTTTTTTCTAAAATAAAACCAATGGATTTGAGTATAAAATCTACCTGTTCTTTTTTAATTTCTGTATCCCTCTCTAGGATTTTCTTAACTGACTCTATCCCATCACAGTGATTGATTGAAGTATACAAAGCTTTCACATCTGCCGTAACTAAAATGTATTCCTCCTCCCATTTTATGTCACCTAAAATTCTTATAATATCAGTAGTATCTTTAATATAGGATTTAAAATCTGGGACATATTTGGATAAAAAACGGTCGATGTATTGGGATAGGTTACTAGTCAGCGAGTCAATACCCGATATAATGGGCCTACCGGGGGGATTTAAAATGTCCTTATTTATCTTAGGTAGGAAGTAAAACAATGGTAGCATAGGATTTTCCTTACATAAAAATTTAAATTCATTATCATTTAAAATTCCTGAGTTTTTCCCTTCTAATAAAAGTTCCTTTAATTGTATAAAAAAGGGATTAGTGGGGGCAACTTGAAACTAAGTTATAGGATGTATATATATAAAGAAAAAGAAAGCGCAAGACCCTCAGTGTAGTATATAAAAATTAATTGAATTTATAAAACGGTGAGATATGCACATACAAGATACTGTATATAGAACAAATAGGCATTTAGGTATAATAACCAGTATCAGAGAGGATGTCCCATGTCTGCTGCACAGGATCCACGGATTTCAGCGTACAACCTCTCTCAGTGGCTCCGATCCTGCCTCTGGGATGACTGACAATAGCCTCCGCTTTCACTCTTCCAAGAATGCCACTGTGTGTGGTGGACTCGACGTGGACAAAATGGCAACAGGGAGCGTTATTGCTGGCAAAGCCAATGAAAGAGGAATATTTCCATAGTGCACAGCTCAGGCCCGACCTTTGCGAAAGTGTTAATATCATAGCTGAAAAGTAATGGTTAGAGGATGAAAAGCGCAGAATTTATTGCATGCTATTATTGCGTGTGTGTGTTTGTGTGTTAAGTTACTTGTCCCTAAGCTCCTCCGATGACCACTGTCCAAACTGCTCACTCATCAAATTAAATATACTGTAAATCCAGAACCACTTGTAAGAGCTATGATGATAAGTGTACAATAGCATGGGTCACAGCCCCTGTAGGTTCTAAGGCACAGTACAAAGGATAACATTATTGTATAACTGTAGAGAGCACTTTCACTAGCACAAAATAATGACAATTATAAAGTGCATAGTGTAGTATCAGCTTAGTAATATTACATTTTTATTCACTCTGCTAGAAAATATAATTTTATCAAAACACCATTTTATTATTTACATATAGCCTCCCCTTCTGAGGACTACTAAGTAGTGTAAGGGGTTAATGGCCTTTATGGATTAACCAGGTAGGATCACTCTGGAATTGCCAGTCCCTACCATGTGATGTAGGATATCTTGTGACCAGTGATGTCATCATAGGGAGATAGGTGTACGTGACACAGTTGTAGAAGCAGGTTCCTCGGAGTTCTGGCAAAGGGCCTCACTGGGAGTCTTGTAAATATGCTCGTGTATAGATAAGTATTTTAAGAGTGTCCCATCCATTTTAATTGTTTTCAGTTAAGGAATGTACCCTCTATAGTTAGCACCTATAGTAATGGACCAAGATTGTGCTCATATGGAAAGAGGAGCGAGCAAGTGCTTAGCAGGAGTTCTCAGAGTAGTAGCTCCGGAGCATAAATTGAATCGGCCCTACTGGAAGGTCCTTAGTAAACTCCCGCTCCAGTATGCATGTACGAAGTATGCACTACACAGTAATGGGATACTGATCCCCGAAAGTAGAGTGTACTCCCAACCGGGGCCCACTTGAGAAGGGGCACTATTGACGCTATGAGATTTCCAATCTAACCCACATGAAGATAAACAATTATAATAAGTAACCCAGCATAGGAGTAAGAGCCACCAGGGGAAAAAAAGCACAGAGTAACTTTAGGATTTGCCACCAGTGAATATGTCCAACGTGAAGTATGTCGTAGTATGGTGAGCCTTCCAAACGGATGTGAATAAAACTCTTTTTGTACTACACTGGCGACACACTTTATTCGAGCTTGGCTAGTCCCACGAATTCGGGTATACCCGGGTGTATTGAGGTTTGTGACTGTTTTCTGCCCGAGTACATTGAGTTATTTTCCAAGCAGGGATTGAAGCATTTTATTCCCGCTGGCTGCAATACTGCACAGTATATATATATAAACTGCATTACAATTCATGAATTTATGCCATCTGGTAGACACGCGAAGCATTGCAGCCTATTAAATCCTAATCATTATCATTTAACAGATCAGCCGCCCATCAGCCAGGCATGAACCCAGGCTGGGAAGGCAAATGCAACGGGGCTTGTCAGAGGTTAGGAGTGGCGCATTCCAGGTATCTGCCAGGTACATACCGGGTATTTGCTCGAATAAAGTGTGTCGGTGCAGTATATCTTTCTGAACCTTATTCTATCTGCATATCCACACCCAGCCTGCCCCGACCCATCACCCTGAACAGGTATGAGAGACTGAGCATTGCTATGTATATAGTTCAACTTTATGTAAACTCCTTATAGTCATTATCATTATTTTCATTTGCCAATAAGGTGAATTGTTATGGTGTATGGTTGGTGAACACCAAATGTACACATTCAATTTTGCAGCAAAATCAGCGTCCGATACAAAATGTTTTTCTCACTTAGTCTGAAGCAGGAATTGTGGCGCTTGCCTTATACTTTCTTCAAGGCCTGTTTTAACAACCTGTTTGAGAATACATATAAATATAGAAGGTGATTTAGTAGCGGCGTTCTGACAGAATTAAAAAATATATATGATTTTATCTTTGTAAGAAATGTAGGTGGTTTTTGGCTGGACATCAACGTCCAGCCAGTGAGGAAGCTGCTCATCCAGTAACCAACAGCCAGATATTGGCAGATCTGGCTGTTCATTAATGCTGCATAATCCAGGGGGGTAGCAGATAGCAACACATCCGTCTTAAGCCATGACAGCGAGGGAAAAGATCTCCGTAACATCTCAACGATTTTTTTTTTTTTTTTAGAGTTTGCATTTGAAAAATATCACAGGTTCTGCAACTCTGCATTATATACTGGCTTTGCATCAGTGCGAGGCTGGTTATATACTGGCTTTGCATCAGTGCGAGGCTGGTTATATACTGGCTTTGCATCAGTGCGAGGCTGGTTATATACTGGCTTTGCACCAGTGCGAGGCTGGTTATATACTGGTTTTGCATCAGTGCGAGGCTGGTTATATACTGGCTTTGCATCAGTGCGAGGCTGGTTATATACTGGCTTTGCATCAGTGCGAGGCTGGTTATATACTGGCTTTGCATCAGTGCGAGGCTGGTTATATACTGGCTTTGCATCAGTGCGAGGCTGGTTATATACTGGCTTTGCATCAGTGCGAGGCTGGTTATATACTGGCTTTGCATCAGTGCGAGGCTGGTTATATACTGGTTTTGCACCAGTGCGAGGCTGGTTATATACTGGCTTTGCATCAGTGCGAGGCTGGTTATATACTGGCTTTGCATCAGTGCGAGGCTGGTTATATACTGGCTTTGTATCAGTGCGAGGCTGGTTATATACTGGCTTTGCACCAGTGCGAGGCTGGTTATATACTGGTTTTGCACCAGTGCGAGGCTGGTTATATACTGGCTTTGCATCAGTGCGAGGCTGGTTATATACTGGCTTTGCATCAGTGCGAGGCTGGTTATATACTGGCTTTGCATCAGTGTGAGGCTGGTTATATACTGGCTTTGCATCAGTGCGAGGCTGGTTATATACTGGCTTTGCATCAGTGCGAGTCTGGTTATATACTGGCTTTGCATCAGTGCGAGGCTGGTTATATACTGGCTTTGCATCAGTGCGAGGCTGGTTATATACTGGCTTTGCATCAGTGTGAGGCTGGTTATACTGGCTTTGCATCAGTGCGAGGCTGGTTATATACTGGCTTTGCATCAGTGTGAGGCTGGTTATACTGGCTTTGCACCAGTGCGAGGCTGGTTATATACTGGCTTTGCATCAGTGCGAAGCTGGTTATATACTAGCTTTGCATAAGTGAGAGGCTGGTTATATACTGGCTTTGCATCAGTGCGAGGCTGGTTATATACTGGCTTTGCATCAGTGCGAGGCTGGTTATATACTGGCTTTGCACCAGTGCGAGGCTGGTTATATACTGGCTTTGCATCAGTGCGAGGCTGGTTATATACTGGCTTTGCATCAGTGCGAGGCTGGTTACATACTGGCTTTGCATCAGTGCGAGGCTGGTTATTCTGGCTTTGCAATCTGAAGCCGTGATCGGTCCCAACCACATTAAATAGCTTGTATAATGTGAAACTCATTTGGTGGCTAATCTGTGTCGCATGTGATCTTCATTCAGCATCATTCAAGATCAGGGGTCTCCCAACTCAGTCCTCAAGGGCCACAATAGACCGGCTTTTATGGATATCAGTCTGACTGAGCCACCTGTGCTGAAACAGGGATATCCATAAAAGCCGACCTGTTGGCGGCTTTGAGGACTGAGTTTGGAGACCCCTGTTCAAAATCATTTTTTTTTTTTTATTTTTATACCAAGTACTGTATTAGCCAGGAGTGGCCTGGCCAGGGCGGCAATCTCCCCCCAGGCCAGTCCTATTTGCTGGGATTTGGCCGCTCCCTGCTTTGCAGCAACTGTGGGCGGCACCGCATGTGGCTTTGTTCCCAGCAACAGGTGGGTCTGAGTCTGTACCAGGAGGTGGAGTGTGAGCTTAAGGGAGCGGGGGACAGACGTTTGTATTTATATAGTGTTTGTTCATGCATGCTGCAAATATCAGGTATGTATTTGGTCTGTTAGTATAGGTCTTATATATACAGTACCATATGCAGTACATATGTTCACACATCAGAAACATATCCGGTGTTTGTTTATTGTGCGTTTGCATGTGAACAGAGCTTATTGTATGGTGTATACTTGTGTAGGGTGTGCGCAGCATGAATCTATTTGGTGGTGTGTGGGCTGCCTGGTTCCTGGGCCAGTTGGTTGGGCTCGCCCCACAGGCTAAAATGCCAACCAGACCCTGATATTAGCTGTCCCTGTACAGGCATCGATGGATGGAACACATGGAATCTCAATCCCTCCGGAATGAATCTGTAGAGTTTGGCTGGTATTTAAACTCCATCATATCTCCAAGGTATAAGTCAGTGGTTCCACGTTAATTATGCGGATCTCACACGCGGAGAGTAAGCTCTGCGTAAAGAATGATGTGAAAGCGGTGTTTGGATACATGCAATGAGCGGAGGGACGATGTAACTCACTGTGGTTTCCATGAAGATCAGGGAAAAGGAGTTTGTTTGTATCCACAATAGGAGTTAAGGGGGGAATTCCGCTCATTTCAGGAATTTATGCTTGATGCCAACTTACATTGATGCGGCCTTTGTTAAACAGAATTGCATAACGTTGTCAGCTACGACATTTGGCACTGTGGATTCACAGCAGATAGGAAAGTGGGCAGACTAGATGAGCTACTGCAAGTGGTTCTTATCTGCCGTCACATTCTATGTTTCTATATTGAAGTGCCAAGCAGTTTAAGGACCCAACAGGAATGCCAATTTATCAAATGCTTTATCAGGAAGTAAAAGATTGAAAGTTCCCTCTCGTTTTCAAGAATGTCCTGGGCACAGAGTTATGACAAATAGTACATGGTTATAAGTACATAGTTACATTAAGTGAGCAGGGTTATATATTATATACAAGACATTGCATGCACAGTTAAAGATAATATATTTTATAGGCGTATGCATCAGTTTCAGAATAGATTGATGTGTGAGACAATTTTAGTTTTGAAAGAACTTAGACTGGTGGCGGCAGTGAGTCTCTGCTAGATTGCTCCAGTTGTGAGGTGCACGGTAGGAGAAGGAACAGACGGATACTTTGTTGAACTTGGGATCATGAACAGTCTTTGAGTCAGATCTTAGATAAGTGATGCATGTGGTAGGGGTGAGGCGCTTATTGAAATAGGCGAGTAGCTTGCCCGGAAAGTATTTGAAGGCAAGACAGGGAAATAAGAACTTTGCGCCTAGACTCAAGGTGATGACCAATCTAGTTCTTTGAGCATTTAGCAGTGATGGGTGTTGTAGTTACATATTGAATTGTAGAGGGTATCAAGTTTGCCAAGGTGAGTTTGGGGTGACGTGCCATATACCATGTCCCCATAGTCTATTAGTGGCATTAGCATCTGCTGTGCAATGCGCTTTCTGACCAACAGACGTGGGGAGGATTTGTTCCTATAAAGTACACCTAGTTTGGCATAGGTTTTGGATGTCAGGGTATCAATGTGCAACCCAAATGTTAAATGGGAGTCAAACCATATGCCCAAATATTTTAAACTAGTAACAGGTGCTATGGTGGAATTAGTTTGTTCGGATCTGGAGCTCCTTCATTGGAATCTTTTAGACATTTAGCCTTGGTCTCTAAAACCAGTTTGTTTTGGGAAATCTAATTTTCAAGTCTCAAAAAGTCAGATTGAAGTACGTGTTCAAGGTCAGAGAGGCGAGGTCTGTGTGCTACAAGATGGTGTCATCTGCATACATGTGTATTGAAGCTCCCTTCCAAGCTGTAGGGAGATCATTGATAAACACACAGAGTAGGGGCCCCAGAACAGAGCCTTGCAGGACAGCACAGGTGATGTCCAAGGGGTTGGAGTTTGAGCCTTAGAAACATGTGGGGATCTACTGTACCTGATCGGTAGGAATGAAACCAGTTTGAAAGCATATGTCTTTATTCCAGAGCACCGAGTGTGTTTAGCAAGATAGCTTTTGATACGGTTGATCATGCTGTTGCAAAAATCTAGGAAAATTGCACCAGTAAGTTGTCCCAGTTCCATTCCACACTGGATCTCATTGAGAAATTAGGTGTGTTAGGTTAAGTGGCTTGAGTTGTATCTGGATTCTTGTTTTTAGGGTCAAGCTAAGTGCAGTTGAAATCCCCAAGAACTAGGGCATGGGGATCAATTTAGCAGCGTCAATTGTAAGGTGTCTGAAATATAAAACACCCCTCCTTTCTTTGACCAGTCTTTCCTAGAAATGGAGTATCCTGGAAGGGCGATAGTTGTAGAGGCTTGTAGGAGTTAGCCATGTTTCTGTGAGAATGATGTCCCCTCTATAAAAAGCCACTCCCCATGTCTAGTGTGAATGTGGTGGGCATAAGCAGGTTACTGTGTGTGAGGGTGCAGGAGGCATTTCAAAAGGAGGAAGAGACTAGTTTGGGAGCTACTATACATTTTATAAGAACAAGATACATTCAAAAGTTACACGTTAATGGAGAGGAACCCCAGGAGCCTTGTTAACCTAATTCTATGTTCAGCTCCCATTGAGATCACCCACCTTTATAATGGGGACAGTGCCATGTATATTAGGTGCAGGGTGAGGACGATACAAACTTTATCACATCTGGCAAGTGATTCTGAGCCTGCTCTGCTTCCTCCAGTTTCACAATGTAATGTGACTGGTTTAACCACAACTTACATTTAAATCTGGCACTATCCGATTTAACAATTATACAAAAAACAGTGAAGCAACTGTATGATAATGAGCCACAAGTCATCACCTTATTTCTACATTGACATCTGTACCTCTGATAAACTAATTATAAATTGGCCAGGAGGAGAGGCACAGTTGCAATAAGAACATGTACACAGGTCACGTCGTGTCCCAAGTCATTATCATTCTTTGTACACTTGTTTGAGTTTTTCCAGAATCTTCTCCTTGCTCAGCTCCACATTCCTTTTTGAGACAGCCAGTAAGTCCTGCACCTCAGATTCCTCGTAGTTTAACTTAAAGGTGGTAAACCGTTCCCTCCATTCTTGCACATCATCTGCGGGCAACAGGTCAAGCATTTTACCAGTTAGACCTGCTCATACTTGCCGATTAAACAAAAGCAACTGAGCCAAGGCATCAAGAAACTCAACTTTATATTTATGAATGGACAAGACTTTTGGCTTAGATATTGGGTGCAACGTTCCGGGACCCTAAGGATATATGATTAAGCAAAACAAATCTATTTCAATGGTCTTCAAGGTGACCATTTTTCCAAAATCTCTATGGGGGTGTATGATGTTCCAATTACATAGTCATGCTGAGCCAAAGAATCATAAACGAACATCAATTTCTCAAAACTGAGAAAAACCATTCCTTAATTGGAGTAAAATTTTCATATAGTTAATTACAATTCTGGTTCGTGGGGGATGTGATGAAATTAGCACAAAACTTGACCGTCAGACTTTTGCATCGATCTATCAGTCTTCCGTCTGTAAAATTGGGGCAATATTGGTGCATAAGAAAAAAAGACCATCTTTTAGATATCTGGTTCAGTTATTCTGCTCTAATTTTTTTGGGGTGGGAGGCATTGATAAATATACCCGTGTGTCCAAAATTTGCTGAGACTTTGGGGGGGACTCTTTATGAACTTTAGTACCCAACAAGAAGAGTTTGTCATCAGATTAAAGCGGAAGATGTGTGTGGGGGTAGTGTGGACAGATTTTGGATAAACCAACCTTGACAATTCTGTCTGTTGAAAAGTGGAAAGTGCAACACAACCGGCACGGTCCTGCTCTCGCCTCCATCGAAGATGTAGCAGCTTTTGGATGGATTGTCTTCTTCCCCTTGTTCTATGTGGATCTTGGGGAAAGGGATCCTATTATGCCGACAGTATTCTGCCGTCTGTTTTAGGGTCTGGGTGGAAAGAGTGAAAACCTGAGTGATGTATTCATGGCTATTACCTGAATTATGCACAATGGCTTCATTAAAATGGAATTTCAAAATACAATTACCATGAATGGATCCCCGGCACTGAAATCGAAGGATAGAATGAGATCCACTTGACGATGGGGCGGGAGCATTAAAGGGTACGCAGAGTTAATCTCCAGGCCGGCATCAATCAGACAGATGTACCTCTGATTAGTGAGGTCTTTAGGAATACCACCTGAAACCATCATTATTGATCAGAAAAGGAAACAATAGCTCGCTCTCAAGATCAAAGGGGGGGGGGGGGGGGGGAAAGACATGACAAACAAGACACACGATATTGGTCAAATGTATGTGTTCTGCCAGAAGAAATGATTGACTTCATGACGGCTGTTTGAGTGATATCTGACTTCCATATGACACTTTCATTTACAGATTCTGCTTTTTAAGGAGAGCTCATACAGTCCCAGAAATATGTAATCTCCAATCAATTCAGCCTTCCATTGGTCACAAAATAAAAAAAAAAATATAGATACCGCAAACCTCGACACGAGAAGATGCAGTATTTGTACTACGCAGGTTTGTAATTAAACGGGTGGCAAGGAGGAGACTTACCTGACCTCTTCCAATTATACAGAAAGTTATGGGTCGTTCCCCATTCCCAGTTGGCAAGACAAGCCAAGGCGTGATATATCACCTTAAACATTTCACAGGTGCCTGTGGAGACAGAATGAGATTCTTAAACAGAAAGAACACCAGGCAAAGAGGGGGGAAGAGTCTTTGAACCGCAAATCTCCTCCTGGAGATTTAGCAATCGCAAGAGCTACCACCATCTACAGTATGCACATCACTAATGCAGAGTACTGTATGCCCCTCACTTTAAGGAATACTGTAAGGGTAAATATGCAAAAGAGTTACAGAGCTACAAAGTGTTGAGAGTACAGAGAGTTGGGTTACTACATGGTCTGTGTCTGTGCAGGAGGAACAGAGCCGAGTACAGGGTGGTTGTGTGTGCGCAGATGGGATTAATGCTGTTGGCTGTGTGGAAGTATGTATACAAGAGTAGTGGATAATCTTCATAGGTCAGTAATAGGTCAAAGAGGGGTGTTATTTTATATTGCAGACACCTTACAATTTCCACATTTAAATTGCACCCTAAGCCCACCCTCTTTAAATCTTAGATGGCACAAATGTGCCTCCCCTTTTCTAAGTCCATCCTGATTGCTACCATCTACAGCCCCCCTATAGTCCCTGACATATCACCCAGTTTCTTGGCTCCATTTTCTCTCTGAATGAGCTGCTACTTCTTGGGGATTTCAATTAAGATTGGCTATACCCAAAAAAAACCCCCACAAAATCCAGATACAACTCAAGTCACTTAACCTAACAACTCATTTCCTAACCCACTCGCACAAACTTGAAATCTCACAACCATTCCTTGCTAGACTGGATTCTCTCCTCAAATCCCAGCAGAATCCAATCCTCTGGCATCCTTCCTGACATTTCAGTGACCATGCAATAGTGTACTGTGCAAGGAAAATTAAACCGCCCCAATCAAGCCCTAAAAGTTATCCTCAATAGAGGATTTAGAAACTTTAACCCACACCAGTTTCTGGCTGATCTTACCAATTGCCATTGGTACAGAATCAACTTAATTCCCGACCCTGCGCTCGACTATTTCCAATGCTCCACTACGCAGAATAAGAGTACGGGGGGGGGGGGGGAGCACCTTCCGTGGGTTACAACGGACCTTATAGCACTCTATCATTTCAGGGATGCCTTGAGGAAAAGCTACAAAGTGACTGGCAGTACCAAGGATCTTAACTACAGATGCCTGCGGAATATGTGCACAAGGCAAAGACGATGTGCACAAGGCAAAGACGACATGCAAAAAGCACAATATTACTCTGACAACCATTGCCAGAATACATAAAACCCAGGTAACTTCTGGGAGGTTATCAACAATATATTCCAGCCTTCTAACCATCAACAACCAAGTAATATCACTAAGGGGGTTTTTACTCTGACAAACCCCACTGACATTGCAAATGCATTCAATGATTACTTTGTGGGTTGTGCTACCAACTTATTAGCGAAACGCAGCCCAAACCATAAACATGAACCTCATTCTGAGTACCCCAATAGCCCCACCCTCTCCCAACACTGTCCACAATTTTCAATTTGCCCCAGTATCTGAGATTACACAAGTGCTCCTCAAATTAAAACTAAGCAGCCAATGTGGACCTGACTTAATGCAATCTAACTTCCTAAGACTTGGTGCCTTATCTATTGCCAAACCAACTGCTTCCAGTCAACTATTTTGTCTTCAGGCCATATCCCTAAGACCAGGAAAACTGCCAGAACTGTCCCACTCTTCAAAAGTAGGGGGGGGGGGGGGGAAGAAGAAATAAAGTCTGAAACTAAAGACCAATCTCTCTTCTCCCAATACTATCCAGTCGTGGAAAAATGTATTTACTCCCAATTAAGCGATTGCTATACAAAGACAAATTTCCCTAAGCAATCCAAATCTGGCTTTCGCCCCAAACACTCCACAGTAACTACCCTGCTAAAAGTTTGCAATGAGATGCAGTGTGGAATGGAACGGGGACAACTCACTGGTGCAGTATTCCTAGATTTTGCAAAGGCTTTTGATACGGTTGATCATGTTATCTTGCTTTACAAGCTCCAGTGCTCTGGAATAGGGAAGCATGCTTTAACCTGGTTTCATTCCTACATATCAATGAGATCACAACATGTGTCTACAGCAGGGGGGCACAAACTTTTTTCCTTACGCCCCCCCTGGCGGCAGTCCCCTCTCCCGCACCCCCCCCCCCCCCAACCTCCGCGCCGGCGTCACATGACCTCATGGCGTCATTTGATGCCGCGTTATCATGGTGACGTGGGAAGGAAGCCGCCGGAGCCAAGGTAAGTAAAGGTTTACAGAGGCCCTGCAGCTCCCCCGGCACTTGATTTAAGTGCCTTCAGGAAGCGCGCGGGGCCTCTGTAAACCCCACGCCCCCCCCTGGGGGTCACGCCCCCCAGTTTGCGCACCGCTGGTCTACAGCATCTCAGGCTCCAACTCCCACCCCTTGGATATCACCTGTGGTGTCCTGCAAGGCTCTATTCTGGGGGCCCTACTCTGTGTTCATCAGTGATCTGCCTACATCTTGTAAGGGAGCTTCAATACACATGTACTGTACAGTATGCAGATGACAATCTTATATGCGCACAGCCCTAGTCTCTCCAACCTTGAACACATACTTCAGTCTGACTTTGCGACTTGAAAATTGGATTTTCCAACACAAACGGTTTTTAAACACGGACAAGACTAACAATGGTATTTGGGACCATGGCTACATTTTTAAAACGACCAATGACTGAGCTCCAGATCATAACCAAAACGCCAATACCACCCTAGCTCCTGTTACTAGTAATTTGTAAAAAAGCCCCTAATCCAGTGCTCAGAACCCCCCACCCCTACCCCCATAATATGATGTCAGCGGTTTTAGAAGTATATCCACATCAAGTCTATTTAATGTGGTCACAGTTTAAAGGCAGTCCTGATGTCTGGTTGAATGTATAGTGCCTGAAGCCGCGCTGCAATGCGCCTCAATGCACTCCCTCCACCCGGCACTTTGAACTTGAATATACTAAATCAACTTTTTTGGGGTCATTACATCTGATTTTGCTGCTCACCGGCATTTTAGCTCCTGTTACTAGTTTTAAATACTTGGGCATATGGTTTGACTCCCATTTAACATTTGGGGATGCACATTGATATCAGGACATCCAAAACCTATGCCAAACTAGGGGTACTTTATAAGAACAAATCATCCCCAAGTTTGCATGTCAAAAAGCGTATCGCACAGCAGATTCTAATAATATTAATAACATCTTCTTGTATAGCGCTGCTAGTTGTACGCAGCGCTTTACAGAGACATTTTGCAGGCACAGGTCCCTGCCCCATGGAGCTTACAATCTATGTTTTTGGTGCCTGAGGCACAGGGAGATAAAGTGACTTGACCAAGGTCACATGAGTCAACACCGGGAATTGAACCAGGTTCCCCTGCTTCAAACTCTCAGTGCCTGTCAGTGTCGTTAATCACTGAGCCACTCCTTCTCCCTTATGCCAATTATCGACTATGGGGACATAGTATACGGCTCGGCACCCCAAACCCGCCTTAGAAAACTTGGACACCCTCTACAATTCAATATGCCGTTTTGTTCTCCAATACAACTACAACACACATCACTGCAAAATGCTAAAAGAACTAGATTGGTCATCACTTGAGTCTAGGCGCAAAGTTCACCTTTCCTGTCTTGCCTTCAAATACTTACGGGGCAAGTGTCTCAACCCTACCACACGCAGCACTTATCGGAGATCTGACTCAGAGACTGTTCATGGCCCAAAGGTTCAGCAAAGTATCCGGCCAATCCTCTTACAGTGCACCCCAAAACTGGAACCATCTACCGGAGACTCACAACTGCAACCAGTCTAAGTTCTCTCAAAACTAAAGCGGTCTCACATTTTAAATCTGGTCTGTAATTGTTATATACATTATCTTTAACTGTGCATGCAATTTCTTGTATATCATCTATACCCTGTTCACGTATGTAACTATGTACAGCTCAACCCCATTATAAAGCGATCCGTTACAACGCGGATCCGCTTATAACGCAATGCAAACGTGGCTCCCAATGTTCATATTTATGAATACTTTACAACACGATTATTGGCATCTTAAATACTTTATTGTACAATGCATACAATTGTACATTATTTCTAACGCGATCCGCTTACAACGTGATGTGATTCTTTGAAACCCAAGCACAGCGTTATAAGGGGGTTGAGCTGTATTTTTAACCATGTATTATTTATCATAACTCTGCCCAGGACATACTTGAAAATGAGGTAACGCAATGTATTACTTCCTGGTAAAACATTTTATGAATAAATATGGGAATATGTGACATACCTGTGGTGTTATTCAACGTGTCCTGCAGGACTTCCAGAGTATACTCTACTTCCTTGCTGATTGTCTCGGAAGACATTTCCTCAAGATCTCTTTCCATGATCTCTGGACACAAGGACACATAATACTTCAGTATCATAAGAGCAGCATGCATAGAATACAATAGCCAAGAAGCTCTTTAAGTGTTTTTATGGGACATGCTTAATATGTACAGTAACCATACTAGAAAAAACAAAAAAAAAACAGTAATATCCTTGGATTTTCCATTCATGTTGGCAAAGATGTTGGGGACAGATGCACCAAGAATTGTTAAATGTGGCAGAGATGTGATTGGCCTAAATTTGCCCTCACCCGATTGGTCGGTCCTTATTTGGCCCCAATTAGTTGTGGTTTTGTACAAGAGGTTTTAAGATTTTTAAACAAGCAGGAGTGGGAACACAGAACTGCACGCTGCATCTGCTACAATATTTGGTGTTGTCCACTGCACTGGACGCAAGGTAGCAGTGTTCCACGAGACATCCTGGAGGTTTGTGTATGTCTGTGTTATCTAAACAGAAGTCACTAAACCAATGGAGGAGTGACAGATAAAAGCCAGACAGCCTATAAGCAAAGAGAAAAAAAGATTCCCAGTGCACCAAGAGGTGTCTATCCGCAGGCATCAGAGCAGCTGGGAGGGCTGGTTGAATTCTCCTAGTGAGAGAAAGATGGTCGCCATATATTTAATATCCATACTCCACATCGAACACAGTGGAGGGGATATCCACAGTCGGGGCTCGTAATGGGGACAATAACTCCCAAATCACTTGAGTATTCCTTCCCTCAGGCAAAGGCAACCAGCTCAAACCGGAGCTGGACTGACTGCAGCTCCCGTGACTGCTGCATGCGTGCTCCTGGAGGGTCTCGGATAGAATTCTAAGGATCAGGAATCAGATGTCCCACAATGCTGAACGTGTTTCATGGCACCGGTCCACCATCAGGGTTATGCCTGATATATAGAAAAACACTATACCGGTTTCACAAACTCAGCACTAAGGTAAGTAAAAGTGGGAACTCAGGTGAGTCATTGGTTAAACATATAGAACAGGTTATTTCAACCTTATACCGATTCAATCTGAAAGTGCACACATGCTGAAAATCCCTGTACATGGCACTAGATTAATTCCAGAACATCCTAATATTACAATATAAGATAACATACAAAAAAAAAAAAAAGTATAAAGATCCATAGAAGACACCTCTGGAATGCCCCATCCCTCAATATCCGACTAGCACCCTTTCTATCCACCTTAAAAACACACCTTCTTAACGAAGCATACAAGTAGCTCCGTGGCTGATACTATACACCTCATACATAAACCGTGGCCCCCTGCAGACGCAGTTACCAGAACACCCTCCTACGGTCTGTTCTTCCTACCTACCAATTAAATTGTAAGCTCTTCGGGGCAGGGACTCCTTTTCCTAAATGTTACTTTTATGTCTGAAGCGCTTCTTCCCACTATGTATTATTTATATGATTGTTACGTGTATTACTGCTGTGAAACGCTATGTACATTAATGGCGCTACATAACTAAAGACATGCATAGAAAACAAAAATGTATGTACATCTTTATATTCATAGATATTATTAGGCGTGTTGAAATGTGTGGGATCTAGTGCCATGTACAGGGATTTTCAGCATGTGTGTGCACATTCAGATTGAAATCTGTTTGCTATTGAAACCACCTGTTATATAAATCCAACCAATAAGACTCACCTGAGATAGATATCACACAGTATCCATGCTGTGTGACAGGAAGGCATATCCCTGATGCTTAACCTTCTCCACAAAACGCGTTGGGCATTGTGGGATATCTGAGCCCTCATCCTTAGAATTATATCCGAGACCTTCCAGGACCACGCATGCAGCCGTCACGGGAGCTGCAGATCTGTGCAGCTCCGTTTCTGGGTGGCTGCCTAAGCGAGAGAAGGAATACTCGAGTGATTTGGGAGTTTTTATTGTCCCAATCTTGAGGATCCCCTCTTGCCGTGTGAGACGCGGCGTGTGAATACTATATACGGTGACCATCTTTTTCTCCCGCGTGGAGAGTTCAAACAGCCCTCCCAGCAGCAGATCGACGCCGAGCAGAGGGACTTGGATCAGCGCCAGAACCTTGGGATCTGGGCGATATTGCTCAAACTATCTTCCTTTCTGTAAGGGCAACACTGTTCAACGTTTACGTTTGTTTTTATCAGTAAACTTTAATACACTAGGTTTATCCGAGCGCTTCTCTTGTCTCACGATTCGCCTATAACCAAAACCTTAAAAGATGTAGCAAGTATTGTAACGAAACAGAATTGTTCCCTGAAAAGGGAACAAAGATTCTCGCTCAACCTAAGAGTAATGAAAATGTTAAATGCAGTGTGAATACTGGAAAAAAAATAAACACAAATAAAAACCAACGGTCAGTTGGAGTATAAAGATACGTGAACATGAGATTAAAGAGTACTTAAAAAAAATAACGGTTATATTATATATGCTGATGAGTTAAGTGTGTTAGTAAAACACATTTGTATGTCACCCCAATTTTACCAACAAATCAAAATCGCTGTGTGATTAGTACTAAGGTCAAACTATTGTGACAGATATAGAGTTCACAGCGATTGGCATCTAATGACACCCAGCTGGGTATTGCATTGATTGAATATTCTCTCTGAGCTTGGTTGATTATAAAGCCTTACATAATAAATAAAAAAAGTATAAAATTAAAAATAAATAGGACATTAGCCCTAGGGAAGCTCTAAAGCAGGCTGATTGCCACGGTTGATGAGTGTTAATGAAGGTAATTGGGCTGAAACCATATTTGTGTCAACATGCTACTTATTGTAAATGGCGCTTTGCATTTCAATATCTATTGCTCGAGTATCTAATTAGTGGCTAATTGTAGCCAGCTGAACCTGTTCTAATGTTCCCACAATAGATAAACAATAGGGAGTAAATAGGACGAGAGAAGCGATGGTCCCTATAAAGAACGATTGATCAATAACTTCCTTCTTCGGGGTAACCACAGGTAAGCATGTGTGCTCCAGAGGGAAAGTGGATGTTGGCGGCTATACTGAATGTAGCCCTCAGGAGCACCTCCCGAGACTGCCTACCAGGCTGGCATTGCCAACTTGTGACATCAGCTCAATTAAACACTGATGCGCGTTTCGAGTGTCATAGCACACTTCAATCATGGGTGAGTCAGAAAGGTGTCTGAACGGAGCTTTTTAAAGCATCACATTGGTATGGCACCCATCCTGCTACACACACAAAAAAATAAATACATAAATCAGAGCTTATACAGATACTGGCTGGCGGGTACATACAGGAGGCTATCTAAATACCCATTATGATCCAGGGTGGAAAAATTGCTGTCAGATATTTTACTCAGTACACGTGATCAAAATATTCTACATTATGATGTAAAATATATTGCTAGTGATAAAAAGTAAAAGAAATGGCTGTCTCCAATACAGCTAATTACACTAGTTAAAGAATTGCTTTAAAAAGAGGGTGGCAGCCAAGTGTGTCCCTGTCTATTCTTAAGTACTGGTAGTTGATCTCATCAGGGCTAAAGACTAGAGCCAGATAATATTGTGCTTGAAAATATCATCATGGTGAAACAAGTCTGTTTGTTCTCTGCTGGTCAAACGTTGTTTACAGGTCAGGTTCTTCTTTCCCTAGCGCTGCAACTTTCCCTGTTCCTTTTCTTCATCTGGCTCCCAGTGCTTCAGGTACCTTCATGTGTGTGTTGCATTTCCTTTGCACTATTGTGTGGTTCCCATCACCTTCATTGTCAGATGTTTCCCAATCTGTTGATGAATCATTAGGCTCAACTTGGTTACATCGAACAATGTGGTGTCTAAAATATTCTGCCTTCCTGGAAGTGCCTCGAATCCACGCGAGAACCTTTTGTGCTTGCGTTCCTTTAGCGCCCGTGTGAATCAATATCTCCTTTAAGTTTGATTAAGGGCATTGTGAATATAGTTGGTTTCCCACTGTTCAACTTTTGATTGGATGGACTTTCAAGAAGACAGAATATTTAGACGCCACATTGTTGGATGTCAGACAAGTCGAATTATGATTCATCAATACATTGGGAAACAATTAGCCACTAATTACATACTTGCACAATAGATATTGTAAAGAGCTATTGGAATCTCAATACGTACGCATGTATTTATTTAACAGGGCGTTTTAAATTGTAGTTTTTCAATTTCCCAGTTCTGTTTCAGAGACTACTCTATTTATAACCTGTGAAGGTCACAGATATTGTTTCAGCCTTAATTAACACAATCAACCGTGGTAATTAACCTATTCTGGAGCTTCCCGAGGGCTGGTTTCAGATTATTAATTTGAGTCTTTTCATTATGTATGGCTTTGTAGTCAACCAACCTCAGATCAAATATTCTATGTTACTATGGCAGGGAAATGTACCTGTGTGTCACAATAGTTTGACTTTAACACAATACTGAAGTTTAAAAGGAAGTTCAAAAGAAGTGAGTAAGAAATGGACACCCCATCTGGCCCTGATTCCTGCATGTGAACTACGCTGGAAAGGAGGATATCATCAATACCAGACTGCATCATTACTGCTGTGATGCTGCCTTTACCATTTATATTTGCTGTGACTTCACTTCTCAAATTATGCACTTCTTTTTACCAGCCTCAGTATGTCTCTAACTCTATTCATATATCTCCATCTCTCCTTCCTTCACCACTTCTCAGCTCACATGAACTCCTTTCTTACCTGCATCCTCTGACACAACACAGCTATATCCCCTACACTAAAACACACCCCTACAAATCATCCTCACACATCCTCTTTCTATCCATGCTTCTCCTCCTGGCTTCTGGGGATATCTCTCCCAATCCTGGTCCCTGCCTTATTTTTACTTGCTCTCGTCCTCGCCTGCCAAATGCAATCTCTACTCCTTCTGGTGTTAACCCCTCCAACCTCATACCCATCCCCTGCCACCCTCCCTCCTCTCTCCTGTGCCCTTTGGAATGCTCGCTCCCTTTCTAACAAGTTCCTCTCTGTGCATGACTTCTTTCTCTCTCACTCCCTGCTTCTCTTTGCTATAACTGAGACCTGGCTCACTCAGTCTGACTCTGCTCTGGAAGCTGCCCTCTCCTACGGTGGCCTTTCCTTCTCCCACACCCCGCGCCCTGATGGCAGGGGTGGAGGCGTGGGGCTCCTGTTCTCTCTCTGCCGTTACCGAACCCTTCCTATTCCCCCCTCTCTTGCTTTTCCCTCCTTTGAGGCTCACACTGTCCAGATCTTCTCTCCTCTCCCGGTCCATGTGGCGGTCATCTATCGCCCACCTACCTCTACTCATTCCCCTTCTGCCTCTCTCTCTCACTTTGAATCCTGGCTCTCTTTCTTTCTCTCCTCAGACTCCCCTGTTCTTCTCCTTGGGGACTTGAATTGCCACATTGATGACCCCTCTCTCCCTTGGGCTTCCCGCTTTCTTTCTCTAACCTCTTCTTTTGGCCTTCAACAGTGGACTGCAGCCAGCACCCACAAGGATGGCCACTACTTAGACCTGGTTTTCACTAAAAACTTCTCTCTCTCTGATTTCTCCATTTCCCCTTTTCCTTTCTCTGACCATCACCTCATCTCATTCTCTCTATCTCGCTTCTCCACCTCCATCTACCCCCCGGTTCTGCAGAAACCTGCGCTCTATTCACTTACCTGACTTTGAGTCCACTTTAAGCTCCACCCTCTCCTCTCTCAGCTCTGCTACAGACCCTGACAAACTGGTCAGGAACTACAACTCTGCCTTGTCCTCGTCTCTTGATCTACATGCCCCGCTTTCTCTCTGCCGCACTCGCCCTTCTAACCCTAGACCCTGGCTAAATTCCCACACGCGCATGCTGCGTTCCTCCACTCGTTCCTCTGAACGCCTCTGGAGGAAGTCTCACACTCTCGCAAACTTCCTTCACTACAAATTTATGCTATCCTGTTTCAACTCTGCCCTCTCGCAAGCTAAACAAGCCTATTTTTCTGCACTAATCAACATGCACAAGTCTAACCCACGCCGATGGTTCTCTGTCTTTGATACTCTACTCAAACCACCCTCAGCTGCCTCTCCTTCCTCCATCTCCGCTCAGGACTTTGCTGACTATTTTAAGGAAAAGGTGGAATCCATACGGCAGAACATCCCCTCTGTTTCTTCCTCCCATCCTACACCTCTTCCTAACTCTCCTCCTGCCTTCCTTGACTCTTTTTCCACTGTCTCAGAGGAGGATGTGTCGCTGTTGATCACCTCCTCTCCCTCTACCACTTGCCCTCTTGACCCCATTCCCTCCCATCTCCTAAAACCTCTAGCTCCTACTATAATCCCTACGCTCACACACATTTTTTAACTCCTCCCTCTGCTCTGGAACCTTTCCATCCTCCTTCAAACATGCAACAGTCATACCATTACTCAAGAACAACAAGCTTGACCCTACCTGTCTTTCTAACTATCGACCTGTCTCCCTCCTGCCTTTTGCCTCCAAACTCCTTGAACGTCTTGTATTCTCTCGCTTGCTCCATTTTCTCAACACCTATTCTCTCCTAGACCCTCTACAATCTGGCTTCCGCTCTGCTCACTCCCCCGAAACAGCCCTCACTAAAATAACTGACGACCTCCATGCTGCCAAAGACAGAGGTCATTACACTCTGCTCATATTACTCGACCTCTCTGCAGCATTTGACACAGTGGACCACCCTCTTCTCCTCCACATTCTCCATACTCTAGGTATTCGGAACAAAGCTCTATCCTGGATCTCATCCTACCTCTCCCATCGTACTTTCAGTGTCTCTTCTGCTAACACCTCCTCCTCCATTGATCTCTCTGTGGGGGTACCCTAGGGCTCTGTCCTGGGACCTCTTCTCTTTTCTCTGTACACACTCTCTCTAGGTGACCTAATAACATCTTTTGGGTTTAAATATCACCTCTATGCCGACGACACACAAATATACTTTTCAACACCTGTCCTTACACCTGCTGTACAAACCAAAGTTTCTGAATGTCTCTCTGCTATATCATCCTGGATGGCCCTCCGCCGCCTTAAACTCAACATGGCTAAAACAGAGCTCCTCATACTTCCTCCCAAACCAGGCCCTACTACCTCCTTCCACATTACTGTTGGAACTACAATCATTCACCCAGTAGCCCAAGCACGCTGCCTGGGGTCACACTCGACTCCTCTCTCACATTCGCCCCTCACATTCAAAATATTTCTAAAACCTGTCGCGTTTTCCTCCGCAATATAACAAAGATACGCCCTTTCCTCTGTTGCTCGACCGCTAAAACTCTGACTCAGGCCCTCATTCTCTCCCGTCTTGATTACTGTAACCTCCTGCTGTCCGGCCTTCCTGCCTCTCACCTGTCTCCCCTACAATCTATCCTAAACGCTGCTGCCAGAATCACTCTACTCTTTCCTAGATCTGTCTCAGCATCTCCCCTCATGAAAACCCTCTCCTGGCTTCCGATCAAATCCCGCATCTCACATTCCATTCTTCTCCTCACTTTTAAAGCTTTACACTCTTCTGCCCCTCCTTACATCTCATCCCTAATTTCTCGTTATGCACCATCCAGACTCTTGCGTTCTTCTCAAGGATGTCTTCTTTCTACCCCCTTTGTATCTAAAGCCCTCTCCCGCCTTAAACCTTGCTCACTTTCTGCCCCACACCTCTGGAATGCCCTTCCCCTCAGTACCCGACTAGCACCCTCTCTATCCACCTTTAAGACCCACCTTAAGACACACTTGCTTAAAGAAGCATATGAATAGCACTGTGGATATTCTGAACACGATACATAAAGCTTGGCCCCCTGCAGACGCACTTACCAGAACTCCCTCCTACTGTCTCTGTACGTTCTACCTACCAATTAGACTGTAAGCTCCTCGGGGCAGGGACTCCTCTTCCGAAATGTTACTTTTATGTCTAAAGCACTTATTCCCATGATCTGTTATTTATATTATCTGATATTTATTTGATTACCCCATGTATTACTACTGTGAAGCGCTATGTACACTAATGGCGCTATATAAATAAAGACATACAATACAATACAATACCCACAGACTTAAGGTAAAATTGGGGTGACATGAAGGGTGTTGAGGCCGTTACTTGCACCTCGGGTGACATACAACTACAAAGTGCTATATTTTTTGGTGTAGGGACACCACTGGAAATGGTTGTCCGAAAGCCACAGACCAGAGACCTGGAGCGAGCTGCAGATTGTCACCATGCAATGACCTCAAAGTGCATATTAGGGTTGAAACTGCCAGAAGGGACAAAGAAACAGCTGAAGGAACCCAGCCCTCACCCTTCAAGACATGGGCCAAGTGCCGCAGGCGTTGCGCCTTGTGCGGATCCTTCATCTTAAGCAGGTTCTCGTCAGACAGCAGGATCCCCACTCCTTTGCATCCCTGGCAGTTGCACTCTGAGGGCGGGAAGCACAGGGGATTTAGTTTGTTACCGACCTGGGTAACGTTTGAGCAAATAAAAAAATTAAGTGGTAAATGAAGTATAGAAAAATTAACATTAATGGCAGCTGCAGACCACCCGGTCATCTGGAGTAATCCAAAACAGACTGACCCTTGCAATGCAAAAGCATGAAAAGAAGCCGTTATAATGGTATAATAATTGGAGTTATATGGAGCAGATATACAGAGTAATAGGATGAATTATAGGGAACCGTTATATGGAGCAATAGGAGTTATATTGAAGTATATTCACAATTATAGGGAATGATATGGTGCAGCATGAGGAGCTGCGAGTACTTTGAGTACAGCATTATTACTTCTGCGATAATTGTACTGTTCATGCATCAGTAAGATAGGTACTGAACTAATGCTCATATGGTCAGTGTGAGTACAATCTGCCCCATACGTAGGCATTTAGAAGAAGCTGTTTATTAACTTGTCACAAGCAGGCGAGAGAAATCACGTTCCAGGAAAAATCAGTGGTTATGAACTTCCTGTCCATTTATTATTTCTGTTCTACAAAATGGCCAGAACCCCATTTCATCATGATTAAGGGACCTTTTCCACAAGCTGAAATGTGTCGCAGGCCCCTCTGGCAGCGAATTAGCAGGTAACGCAGAAGCATAGCGCTGGATGCCCCATGCACACGGTTTGTATCCCAGCTCATAACATACAGTAGCCGAGTGCTTGTTCAAACCTGGACAGCTGTAAAGCCCAGCTCCTTGTTCCGCCGTGTCAGAGCAGCGTGACCCAGTGAACACGTCACGAAGGAAGTCTGGGAAACAAAGAGTTACATTTTATGACCACATTTCAAATGCCAGCCTCAGCCAATGTCTACATTGTATTGCAAACCAATAGGCCCATTAATATCCAGTCTTTGTAATCATGTTGTGGGAGGGATAAAGAGACCGTCCTTTCTATTTTTCTGGCCATGTTTTAGCCTGAGGCTGAAGGAACATCCTTTATAGGCATATTTTATATTCTTGGAGCCAGAGACTGTAGGGCACCTTTGTTGTGTCCCTAGGTCAGAGAGACACATTCAAGGTCATCTGAATGCAGTGGTATACTGTGGGTCATACACATTTTCTATCCCAGTCATTACATCCGACATGAGGGAACATACTTAAAGGACAAAAGCTTTGTCACCCTGATGTGGAAAGGACAGACTGAATAGGCTATAGGCCCCCTGTTCTGTTTCACTAGGCCCCCCTATTTCAAAGGGGCACAGACTCAATGGCCCATAGGTCCTCTGTCATTGTGTCACCCTGCAGTTTTAGGACCCAATGGTCCATCCTATGATGTGCAACGGCTTACCTATGACCGTGTTCCAGATTTCCTCCTTACATGCCAGGGCACTGCCCCACAACCCTAAGAGGAAGAGATACTTGCTTAGCTAGCACACCACTGCATGAATGGTAACTCACCTGGTGCCATGTTGGCTTTGCATCAATTTATGCACCCAAACAAAATTATTGGGAAACGACTGTGCCAACACTTTGTATTTCATGGACACGCAGACACATGAACTACTTCAACAGAACAATGGTTCAACACCACCATACATTTGTGTTTGCTTTCACCTGTAAACGGCTACATCTAATGACACTGGACACAATCTGGAGCGAGAAAGGACAAATAACCACAGCTGTCATTGTCCAACATGTGTAATGTGACTAAGATTTCACATTCTGCGCCACGAGGAGAAGAACATTTAAACCAGAGTGTGCTAGAGGGATGCGCATCACATTGCTTTGCAATGCATTGATAGTCTCCCTGTAACTCAGGGGGTCAATTAGCTTGACTTCAATGGTTGAGACTGTTGATAACGCTGATGTCATGGATGATGTTATGCTGCTCCTTCCAGCGAGTGCATCACTGTAAAACATCTCTAGGTCACGGAACTAGTCCTGACCTGCAAATTCCAAAATTGCCTGGATAGATGTGGTTGAGATAGTCACCGGATAATGGTGCCATTTTGGCGCCTCAAAATGAGCGAGACCATACAGCCCATCTCACCTTGCAGGTAACAGAGGTTTTTCTCAGGGGCTTCGTTCTTTAATTCCCCATTTGTGAACTCGCTGCCCATGAGCCGAGTGTCCACAAATGTTTTGTAAGCTGGAAATCCAGATCTGTGTGGTGTGAACTCAAACCAGGTCCCTGAAAGGAGATAAATAGTCCTCTAGTAGGGAGAACGCAGGATTGCAGCTAATAACAGTCATTGATGGGTTTACATATCCAATCCCTTCAGGAATTACACCCCCCCCCAATTAAATTCCTTGTGATGCGATTGGAATCTCTACTTCCCCACGTGACAAATACAGACCGGAGCCTTTCTAGTGGTTTCATGTTGGACTCACCTGGCTCATTCGGCCTCTTCTTCGTCACATTGCTTTTCTCCACAGCGGAGTAGACTGGATACGGGTTTCTGCCATTCTCACAGGCGGCCTGGTGACTGGACATCTTCTGCTCATTAATCTGGGTGAGGACATTAGGAGGGTTATAGTGATACACAAGATTGTGCCTTAAAGTTTCTAAATAGCAATTTTTCATGCATTTTATAAGGACATCTGAAGCAATGTCAGCACAGAACATGTAGTTTAACTCAGTCCATACAAAATGCGGTCCCATCTGGCAGCAAAAGGGATTACTGATGTATACTCAGAAAATAGCACGTGTATCTCGTATATTTTGCCTACATTGCATTTTTTATTTAGAGCTTTACAATTGTAGTTACTATGCAGTCAGATGTATCTCCCCCTGCCCCAGATTTGCTGCAGATGAGCCGCAGTGCAGGGGGGAATTTCCCATCAGGGTTAACACCACAGGTATCCCGGCTTCTGAACGTGAATCCTATTCAGAAGCAGGGACCCCTGCTGTGTTAATCCTTACGGGCAATGAATCTGAGTTTTGGCCCTGGAGAAGCTGCGATTTTCTCTTGGTTATGCATCTCGGTACGGCACCCACCTCTCTCGTCATCTTATGAATGATTATATAAGCCCAGATGTTGGTCAAAGACTGGACCTTCTCTTTGGATGTTTCTTGCAGCTTCTCCCATGCTTTTACCCAGTTGCACGCCGTCTTGGTTAACCGGTTACACACCTTTTGTTCCATCTCCTTCATGGATTTTGACCACATGTCACTGTCGTACAGTGATGCCATGCACCTGGAAGCAAAGTGGAGGTGGCACACATTGGCTTAGGTAATAACCAACATCTCAGAAGTTTGAGAAGATGCATGTACAATAAAAGGACATTGAGTCAGGGAGGTCGAATCATGAATTATAGGCGTGATCACGAGACAAACGGTGTATTCTGGACTGTCAGTATCTTGCCATGTCTGTCTCAATTGTGACTGGGAGTGATACATTAATGATGGGTTCCACTAGAACTTGATGCTTGGAGGTGTACTGTAGATTAAAAGGGTTAAAGTGAAAATGGTCGCTTCTCTAGGGTCTTGTGAAATTCTTTATTTTCATGCTCTCTTATGAGTTGCTTATTGTTCTCCATACTTGGCTGTTTGGGGACTGATGGCATAATTAACTTGCCAGGGAGAAGATTAGGAAGGAATTGGATGGTGGCACTTTGCCTGTAGCAGAGAAAAGACTTCGCAACCCGTCTTCTTTTGAAAGAGATGAAATAAAGATTTTACAAGACTTCCAATCATTAGAGCAGTGGTTCCCAAACTTTTTCGGTTCAAGTCGATCAGGATTTTTCCGCGGCGCCCAAAGCAAAAACAAAGTTGTATATACATACCCAACAGTTGCAGTGCACAGTTGGTGACACACACACACACTCTCAGACCCACCACACACACACAGCGACGGATGTGAGTGACTGGGGGGGGGGGGGGGGGGGGAAGAGGAGGAGAAAAGGCAGGAGATCCGTGCAGGCGGCTCCCCGCCTCCCCCTGCACCCATCGCCAGAACAGGCAAATGTACAACCTCCAGCACAGCCGCTACCTTCTCCTATCACCCGGAGCAGAAGGGGACAGGACACCGCGCAGCCACCAGCAGACAGAGGAGCCAGAATCAGGAAGACAGACACACACACTCACCTGTGTGCTCTGCACAAAGCGGAAGCCCCGCCCTTGGCTTCCTCTGACCTGCACCCAATCCCCTGCGGCCCGGTCGGCATTAAGGAGGGATGGTGGGGAGGGATAATCGCGGCGCCCCTCTAGGCAAGCCACGGCGCACCAGGGCGCCGCACAGATTGGGAACCACTGCATTAGAGGATAAGGCGACATTAAGGTGATGCATCAAGTGTGGCTTTGCAATGTCACTCACGTACCAGGTAGACCCAGAGGTCCCACATAGGTATGTAATGGCATCTAGGAAGTCTTGATCGGCCAGTTCTCGCAGGGTTCCCAAGAGACCGATCATGGCACGAAGCCCCCCTCCGGACCCAAGGACTGCAATGACAGGCTCATGATCCTGTAGAAAGAGAACAACACTAGTGTTAAAAATGTCAGACACATACAAACTATTGGTAGGGATGTTAATTGTATTACCGTACTTTAGAAAGCATGAAAGGTTTAATCTACAGTAACCATTCTACATTTGTGTTGCGTCAATGGCCAAGATAATGGACCCTCATTTTCCAAGCAATTCTCACAGATTCAGGACAGTGGTTTCCAATGGACCTCTCTGCGAGTGATAACTTGGTTCCTTGGGATTCATTGTGTGTAAAGAATAAAACATGCTGTTCCTTTATTTTGCAGAATGTGTCGGGGAGGAGCAGCCACAGCTCCCATTGTTATAGAGAGCTGCACCAAACGCCAACATGTGAAGTATTACTGTATCAATATACAGAGTATTATGTTTATTTAGCTGGAAGTATCGCGATCCTTTGCATCATTATGCAGTGCATGTTTATTATACATGAACATTATACATCAGGTTCATATCCACAAAGCTGGAGATGGTGTGAGGAGATACTTTGTATCATTGCACACTGCATCAGGATAATGTATGGAAGTGCAATATACAATGTAGCTTCATTCACTTTAGAGCAGAAGAGAGTACTTTGATTCTTCTGAGCCCCCCATGGAAAATTTTATTGTAGGGATTTCACCAGAGGCGGAGCACGACTACCTGCCTGCCAGTGATCCCCAGCCTCTGGAAACACTTGGACACTTCTTTTCTCCTCGCGTTAGTAGCTACTTTTTCTCCTTGGGACAGTTCCTTGTCCAGAACGACCTTTGGACCAGTGCTGGAAACAAAATTGTGCGTGCTGTAGCACGGTCAGTGTACATGGCAGATCAGTGTGGCGCAATGGGGGTTATTCATTATACTGCAATAGTGCCGATCGGGGCGCTATCACATGAAAACTGCCCAGATCAGCTTTAGCCTCCACTGTGTTCTTGTCACAAGAGCTTGCAATCTATGTTGCAGTACTCCATGAAAAGAAATGTGAAAAGGTTTGCTCATATTCCCACGGTTAAGAATCAAGCACTCGCAGCCTGTACATAGCACAATACAGTTTATTACAGCAACAGAACAGGGAAATGTAGGGATTGCACCAACATATACCCAGTCTATTCAGCACAATGAGTGTGATAAAGGCACACTCTAGCCTCTCTGGAATGACAGGTGCCACCGCAGGTCTGCCTCCGATGTTCCATGCCAATCATGCTGGGCACTTCCACGTTTGCGAGCGCACACCACAGTACGGTGTCCCAGTGGGGTCAGGATGGCTGGCCGGTGACCTCCGAGTGGCAAAAAACCCTACGCATGTCACCAGTTAAGGAATCGGCTTCCTGACCTTGCGGAAGCCGATTCTTTGACGAAGGCGAAACGCATAGGTTTTTGCCACTCAGGGGACACCGGCCAGCCATCCTGACCCCACTGGGACACCGTACTGTGGTGCGTGTGCAGACACGGAGGTGCCAACATGAGTGGAGCATCGGAGGCAGACCTGTGGCGTCAATTGTGTCTTTCCAGAGAGGCTAGAGTGTTCCCTTATCACACCCATTGCACCGAATAGACTGGGAATGTGTGTGAGTGCAATCCCTACATTTCCCTGTTCTGTTGCTGTAATAAACTGTATAATGCTATGTCCCTCTCATTGTTTATTCTGAAAAGGATTCAAGCTTGCAGTTACCAACATCCATGTTCTATTACGATTGCAGACAGGCTGCGAGTGCTTTATTTCACTTAATGAGCACTGCACCAGTTCACTTATAACTTATTTGCGCCTTATACGGTTTTACCATTGATCACATGGTACTAGTGACCGTTTTTTAGGCTGCACTAAGACACAAATCAGTTTGTGCTCTATATTGTGTCACAGTTAAGAATCGAAGTTTAGTAAAATGTGCATTTGAGGGGAAAAAAAATGAAAGCAAAATCATTAATCAGGTGTGTTAGCCACAGAGCTACTCATATGCTTCGTTAAGCAGGTGTCTTAAGGTGTGTCTTAAATGTGGGTAGAAAGGGTGCTAGTCGGGTATTGAGGGGGAAGGGCATTCCAGAGGTGTGGGGCAGTCAGCGAGAGGTTTAAGGCAGGAGAGGGCTTTAGATACAAAGGGGGGTAGAGAGAAGACATCTTTGAGCGGAACGCATAGTCGGGATGGTGTATAGCGAGATGGCGAAACGCGACAAGTTCACATTGGTCTTAATTACACCTGGAGGAGGGTCTCTAAATCTGCACAAACATAACTGGGGAGCTGTTGAATGGTGTGTGTTACCTGATCGATCGTTGTACATACTCACCCAGAAGCACACGGTTTCTCACATGGGACTTCAGGTCTTTTCTATGGGGTAAAAGTGTTGGAAGTGTTAAAGCCACTCCAAAAATCACAGTGGTGGCCATATTTGATCAATACCAACCTCAAATATTTGAAAGACAAAACATACAGTATACATTTTTTTAACTGATCTCTTAAACTCAGACACCAACACTAAGATTACACATATTAAAAAGACACCATATTACAGTGCCAACACACTCAAAACCTTTTTGAAAAGACACCGAAAAAGCAAAATACTATTTGCTTTACCTCCCAAAGTGAGGTAGAACATACAGGGGTGACTGCAAACTTAACATAAAAGGTTTGTGAAGGGACATAAGATAAATAGGTTTTTAAACTTTTAGGAGGGTCTCCTGTTTTCAAAAACAGGGACAGAACTGGTGCAAACAACAGCTCCATATATATTTGGGAAACACCCAATTGTCTGTCGGGTTTAACAAATAATCTGCATCTACTGTACTTTGCCCCAGCTGGAAGACTGAGGGTGTCAGGGATTTGAGGCGACTCTAGGACATGTTACAGCGCATGTAGAGTAGACAGACACCCACCTCGTGGCGCTCCATACAGCAGAGACCGGCTTCCAGTGCGGCCATCCGGTCGGTCAGTGTAACTCGGGGGAAAACTCTTGAGATAAATTAAGAAGTGCCGACAGGTTGTTACAGTATATCAGAAGGGTCCACATGACAGGATACGACGACAGCGAGAGTGTGAAATTATATATAGACTTGGATACAGCACCAGGAAGGTCAGGGCTGCCAGAGACAGAGTGGGACCATTTGGTCACGGTGGAAAAACAAAACAAAAAACAACCAAATGTCCTTGACCAGCCAGAGAGCTCTGCAACACATTATACAGACAGGATACATATATACTTCTACCCTTTGGACACAGGAGGCGCAGATTATATTGTGGCCATAAAAAAACCCTGGACTTTCTCCTCCCCAACCACCACACCCTCTCTTTTATGACTCGCTATACTGGTGTTCCACATTTTGCCCTCTGTGCCTCACTCTGTGCCATTGTCTGTTAATGCACTGTGCACGTCTGTTGGCAGAGATTGATATTGTGCCTTCATTGCTTCCGTCGCATTGCTTCCGGTGGGGACTTCAGTAACATATTTTGGCATAATAACTTGTATTCGTTATTTACGTACGAGTGCTGGGAACCACGTTGGGTGATATAGTGTGGCCGTCACGCACTCTCTGCTTTTATAGTTCCCCCTTCACGAGCTCATGATTATCACCGGCCCTTCAGAACTTGGTTGGCCATGCGCCCAGATTTACAACCTAGGATAGAAGTGGTTCTGGCACCAATTCAATTTTTAGCAAAGCTTCAAAACATCTACAGGTCCCACTACAAGCCCCTATTTAATGTGCCATGAAGCCGCTGCCCAGAGCTGGAGAAGAACTTTATTCAAATTAATGGGACTAAAATCATCTCCAGATTAATTGTAGAAGGGCCATAAGCAAATCACAAATTGTGTATTAACAAAACAAAAAAAAAGTTCTTGCACACTTTTTCCTATTCTTTGTATGGCGTGTGTCATGTTCATACATACAAACACAGATATGCCATCGTGGAGAGAAGTATTCAAATACGGGATCGTATGGAAAGGGTGAAGAGAACTATAACCCTCCATATATTTGAGAGGAACCACATGAGCAAGGGCAGTGTAAGAAGACTCCTGCTAAAGATTCCAGTTGTACATGGGAAAGTAGGACTCCTTGTACAAGACGTTCACTACACACTGTACAGCAAAGACACGCTTATTTACAGGTCCGACATGTTCAGAAAACTGCCTCTCCCGATAGTCACTCAGCATACAATGCTTCTGCTGCCGCCAGGGATTCTGGGTAATGATATGCAAGTGGTGCATCACTCTCTGCTTCTGATCCATTTAAAAACATGGATCCCTACAAGTTTAAGCCCATCGCTTTACACAGTTTTTACAGCATAGTCTGGGTTAAAGAAGTGCATTGTCAGCAAACCTACTCACAGGCAGCGGTATTGAGCTTTTGGGTCTCAGTGTGAGGTCGGCTACTGACCTTGCAATGTGAAGCTGGTAGTGGCTACAATCATGTCCACAAAGTAAAAAATAAATAAATAAAAAAAATGCAGCATGTGACATTATTCCCTCAGATAAGTGGAGTTCTCATCATAACTCAGAATATCAGTTTCCTCTAGGATTTAATGTCAGTGCTGGTCCAGAATATCCCAACATTTCCCACCAGAGGGCACTATAAAGCCGGCAACATCTGTACTCTGATCTAGTAAAACAAAATCTGTCACATGTAGCCAGGCTCCCCAGACTCACCCCTATCGCTGTATGCGCAGGGAAGGTTGCAGCGAGTGTAGGGAGCGCTCCGACGTACCGGAGGCTCCGCAGTAGCTGAGCGATCAGGGCGCCGCCATGTTGGGTGCTCGCGCAAGCGCAGCGGGCCATGGAGCAGAGGTCGCGCATGCGCGGCAAGAGGTTGCCAAGCCCGCGAAAGAGGAGCGGCTCCTATAGGGTGCAGCGCACGGGACTTCGAGTCCCAGCAGGTATAGCGAAACCAGGTGACGCCAGGGAGCCTATAGGGCGGCCAGGATATCGGGAGGAAGGTTAGAGGTTGCGCAGGGGAGCACGCTTGTCAGAGCCGAGCAGGAAGGAGAAGGAGCTCTATGTATAGGGAGGCCAACAGCCCCTACACTAGACCAGTAATACAATGGGATGGTGTTTTTGCAGGGAAAAATGTAGAAGATAAACGGGCAGTCAAACATTGTTAGAAAATTACACTTCGTGTATACCCTTTGGTAATAAGTATAAAATAAAGAAGTCAAAACCAATGTGGCTAAATAAACAGGTAGGGGAGGAAATGGACAAGAAGAGGAAGGCGTTTAGATTATTTAAGTCAGAAGGGACGGAGACATCGTATCAGAATTATAAGGAATGTAACAAAAGAGCAATCAAATTAGTAAAAATGGATAATGAAAAAAAGGATTGCAATAAGGATTGTAAGATCAACCCTAAAACGTTCTTGAAGTACCTAAACCAAAACATGAGAAAAGAAAATATAGGACCCTTTCAGTGAGATGGGCAGGCAGATTATTGGAGATAAGGAAAAAGCAGAGTTATTAAACAAATTATTTGCCTCTGTTTACCAGGGAAGAATCAATTTCAATAGTAGTGCCGCAGAAGGAAGCCACAACCTCCATATTAATGAACAATTGGTTAACTGAGGAAGTAGTTCATAAGCGGCTTGAAATAATTAAAGTAAATAAGGCACCTGGCCCCGATGGCATACATCCAAGAGTTCTCAAGGAGTTAGGTTCAGTAATAGCCAAATCATTATATTTACTTTTTAAGGACTCCATTTCCACAGGCTCAGTACTAGAAGATTGGCGTAAAGCAGATGTGGTGCCTATATTTAAAAAGGGAGCTGGATCACAAGCGGGGAATTACAAACCTGTAAGCCTTACTTCAA